>NC_059360.1:12901500-13207000 GCF_019703515.2 Myxocyprinus asiaticus | reverse complement strand
TCGGAAGAGGAATTTAGGTTTCATTCTTTCCGCTGAAACTTAACCATGACATCTAACACTATGATTAGCGTTCACACCTGAGCATTCGTGCAAATGCACAAAAAATCATGTGGCATGTGTCAAAATACTGCTGAGCAGGTGTTTGTCGGGTACATTGGTTATAACCTGCTCAGGAAGAGCAGCTGAGAACTGCCTGTTGAGGGTGCATTAAATGGCATTGTGTATTCCTTTGATGTACTGTATGTTAATATCAATGTGAGTTGTATGCATTGAAATAAATGGATATCAGGCTACAACTTGTCAATATATCTACAAATTTATAACAACGATTGCTCTTGTTATTTTGTAACTTATGGACAATCTATATTAAATTCATTAATTCAGAGGCTATAATCAATTGTGGAAATACGAGTAATACAAAGTTGCTCTGGTTGACTGATGCAAATGGAATTACAAAATGAAACTTTTCATTGATCAGTATGGATTTTAAAATGTTATACTTCACTGGAAAGTCATTTGTAAGAATTCCTGTTGTATTCAGAAATATTTCACTACCACTGAAAAACTAAAAGGTAGGTTTATTTGTAACAATTGAGCTACAAAAATTGACATTTTAATCATTGTACAAAAATATAATTCTTTGAGCATTTTGAAGTGTTTCCTAATGATGTTTATTTAGTATTTCTTGTAGAGGTACAACTTCAACAGTTTTCTTGGTTACACGTTACATTAGTTTGCATGTTTCAGTGTAATTACATAGTAACTAATGAGTATTTACTAATGAATTACTTATTATGTAGTTTCTTGAAAAACCAGGCTGCTACAATGATCATTGCAAAGGAATAACTAAGTTGTGAGGTTTGTGTATGGCATTGCATTTTTTATACAGTTTATTTAGATGTTTGTTTTTGTACTTAGTAGCAAGTTAAAATGATATCCTTAAGCTCAACTGCATATCTTGTTTTGTGTTGTCTGTGAATCTGTACTGCATTAATTTTCAATGGAAAGAAATTCGGATCACATAGTCTTTGCACATGTTCCGCCAATTTATTTTGTTTAACCGTAAAACCTTTCGCTGAGACTGCGGCACCATTATTTAAACTTTATTGCTCATTAGTGTATTATTCTGTTATGACTGATTTGAGATTTACCCACACCTAAACATCAAATAAACAAATAAATTAAAATTAAATAAAATGAACTGTGGTTAGTTAATGTATATGTTTGTCTGACATCCCCTTCAAGTCTAAATGAGCAGTTCTGGCCAGAAGAAGCTGCAAAGTGAACCAGGCTTTGTTAACAACCAAAGGTCTACCTCTGCGAGACTAAAGTATATGTAACATGAACACCGTAATGTAAAATCTTACCAGTTTCTGTTTCAGCACAAATCTGACTGGATCAATTTCAATTTCAGTAGTGCCACACAACTGCTCTTGGAAAGCTGCATGTGTGTGCTCATGACGGGGGCTCAAGCAAACACTCTAGGGGTCACACAGAGAGGACACTGCCAATCTTCTTACTGACAGAGGAAATACAGAGACATGCTGTCAGATAGCAGACAGAGAGGACTGACAGCGAGAGACATGACATCCGGAGGTCAAAAGAAGTGTAAAAGCCATCCGCATTTGTGAAAATTTGAAAGGAATGAGGCTCTGTGGGAATGGCCCATTAGAGAGCGCAAGCACCCAGAGGATAATCAGATACAGGCCAAATTACCCCCAGCTGGAGGCCAATCCAGCATTTCCATGAAGAGTGAGAGGAATGGAAAGACACTTCCTGATGTATGAGTTTGTGTGGGTGATTGCAATTGTGTTTCCATATAGAGCACTGCTCTGGACTTTGACCCTGACCCAGTTGGTAGGTATGATGGTTTATGGGCCATTGGACTGCATTTAATTCTGTACACAACAGAGGCCCAGATTTCATTCTTTAACCCTCTGACTTTGTTGAGTCAATCTTCATATTGTGGCATGGCAATAAAAAGATTATGAAGTACTGTAAAGTAAATTAAAACAGTAAACATCACGGATAGGAATTATTATCTTTCTTGCATATTTATTTAATTTTTTCATTATTATTAATTTTAACTCAAGCCTACCTTAGTTTAAATGGCACACAGAGATCAGGCAGGACAATTTTATGACTTTTAAGCCTCTCATGAAACATGTAATGCCTGGCTTCCAAAACTTAACTACTCATGACTAGGCCCATACAGAATCTACACACTTTATTTACAATTTTTCACTGATTTGGAGGGAAAAATTTGGAAGTTTGCTGCTTTAAATGTGGTCAAATATGTAAAACTGAGCCAAGAGTACTATATCATATTTGTAGTTGAGAGTGTGAATCTAATATATATATATATATATATATATATATATATATATATACATACACACTGGCCAAAAGTTTGGAATAATGTACAGATTATGCTCTTATGGAAAGAAATGGGTACTTTTATTGACCAAAATGGCATTCAACTTATCACAATATATAGTCAAGACATTAATAATGTGAAAAATTACTATTCAATTTGAATTTAGACTACTACAAAGAGTTCTCATCAAAAAATCCTCCATGTGTCTGTGTTTCTTTGCCCACTCTAACATTTTCTTTTTGTTTTGCTGTTTCAAAAGTGTTTTTTTATCTTTGCAATTCTTCCCATAAGGCCTGCATCCCTGAGTCTTCTCTTTACTGTTGTACATGAAACTGGAGTTGAGTAGGTAGAATTCAATTTAGCTGTCAGCTGAGGACATGTGTGGCCTCTGTTTCTTAAACTAGAAACTCTGATGTACTTATTCTCTTGTTTAGTTGTACATCTGGTCTTCCACATCTCTTTCTGTCCTTGTTAGAGCCAGTTGTCCTTTGTCTTTAAAGACTATAGTGTACACCTTTGTATGAAATCTTCAGTTTTTTTTTTTTTTTGGCAATTTCAAGCATTGTATAGCCTTCATTCCTTAAAACAATGATTGACTGACGAGTTTCTATGGAAAGCCGTTTCTTTTTTTTGTTGTTGCCATTTTTGACCTAATATTGACCTTAAGATATGCCAGTCTATTGCATACTGTGGCAACTCAAAAACAAACACAAAGACAATGTTAATCTTCATTTAACAAACCAAATAGCTTTCAACTGTGTTGGATATAATGGCAAGCGATCAAATTACATCAATTAAATCAAAGTTGTTGTTTTTTTATTGTTGTTTTGTAGTTCCCATTATTCTCAGTAGTTATTCTTGTTAGATTATTTTTACAGTAATACAGTGTTTTTTCATCCATTACAGTAAAATAAATGTATAATACATAATTTTCTATTGAAATTAAAAGACGGTACAACTACTACCATAATGTACACACACACACGCACACACACACACACACACACACACACACACACATGTTGGTGCAGCTATCATTATGAGGACTCTCCACAGACATAATGATTTTTATACTGTACAAACTATAGATTATATCCCCAAACCCTAACACTACCCTAAACCTAACCCTCACAAAAAACATTCTGCATTTTTACATTTTCAATGTATAGTATGTTTTTTAAGTGATTTAAATTATGGGGACACTAGAAATGTCCTCATAAACCACATTTATAGCATAATACCCTTGTAATTACCAGTTTGTAACCTAAGAAAAAGTCCTCATAAACCACTTAAACCTGCCCACACACACACACACAACATACAGTATAATGTTCATAAAAAATACACTTGATTTCTTAAGTTTTGTGAAATTCATCTGAAAGCATTTTCAAATTTGGCAAAATATCTAGTAAACGAACAAACAAGGAGTGAGGCAGAACTTTGTGAATGATGGGTGTTAGGATTTTGCAAAATCTGTAGAGCTTTCTGCAGAATTCTGTGGGCACAGTGGTTAGGGTTAGGAGTAGCCCCAACCCTTTAGTGGTATTTTTAATCAAACCTTTCTCTCAACTCTCTGACCTTCACTGTGACCAAATCACTGCAAGGAAATCAACAAATTTGAGTTATTAATTTAAGTAATATTGAAGTAAATATATTAAGAGTGAAGACAGGAAACAGGATGGGGAAAAGTGGGATTCGAACCCTGGTTGTCCACATGGAAAAAGTATATCTGCATTGTCTTAAAACACTATATTGTGCAAATAGCCACAATATTTGGTAGGTGCTATGTACACCTACTCCGAATATTCACTCCGTAAAATATACAGTAAAATTATTAAGATTTTGTTTTCAATTAATTGAAAAACTAGCTGTGAAAGGCGGCATCATTAGTTTGAACAGCCGAACTGCATGATCTTGTCTCTGCTAATGGATGGAGTTATTGTTCAGTTCGAAAGAGTAAATCTGTCTATTCGCTTTGATTCATAGAGGCCTGTAAATATTGTGCTAGGTGCATGATTATAGGGGCAAGGTGTTGAACACAGAATTATTCACCACAGTAGAGCCCCTTGAATCCCACCCTGCCCGAACTGGCTTATTATTGTGCAGCTGTCTATACTTGTCTTTTACAGCAACAATGTCTTCTCTATGTCTTTTTTTTTTCCTTTTCATTCTGTCATTCTTTCCTTACTTTTTGCTAAAACTTTTTTCCGTCTTTCTTTCTTCTTCCATTCTCACTTTAAAATCCAGTAAAAAGAGCAAGTGTGCATACCTGCATTGTAAAGTAATGGAGTGTAGGGGATAAGGGATGCTTTGACACGTTTGCAAGTCAAGAGTCCTGTAATTATCACTGTGAATTGTTATTTACACCATCATCCTACTATGTTTTGATCCTAAGCCTGTCCTACAATCTAACAGGAATTTACAAGGTAAAGCTACATGAAGAAAATGTACCCTAAATTGTTGGTGTGAATTAATAAGATGGGTGTGCCAACGGCTGCGGCTGAACTCACTGACACCACAAAAAAGAGCTGCACAATGCCAGTAATCACTGTGCAAATATTGTATAATGACATTTACATGCAACCAAATGCCAGTGGTGCTCAAATGGGTGGTTGCAAGTCTATTCTGATAAGATTGTGGACAGTAGAAAACAACAAAAAAGTTATCTACAAGGGTTTTGACACAAATTAATCTGTCACTCGGTGGAAATGAGCCAAAGTAGGCAGATGTCAACATTGACAAGTTGATTGACATCCCATCATCTTCAAAAACCATGAATGAATTCACAAGGTGAAAAAAAGACCAGACTACATTAAATATAAGTTTACTTGTAGCAAGGTTTCCTTGTACAAGTTTACTTGAACATGAAACATTGACATTTAAATTTTATAAACATTAATAGAAACCAAATTGGAAAATGTTCCTATTCACCTTTGCCATATTAATAATTTTGCATATTGTTTGGCCTAAGCTGTTCATGTCTAATATTGATACATTTTAGTGTTTACATTTAAGGACAATTTAATTTAATTTTGTATAACAATTTTGTTACTTCACTTGAAGTAGAACCCATTAAGAACGACTGATGTAGGCTCTTCAAACCTTTGTTGCCGTGTTACAAATGGCCTTGTGCAAGAACTCGGAAGGTTTGCACATACTGTGTCATTGCTCTTCTTTTGAAAATATGGCTAATGTGAACAAAGGTGGCAGCTGCTAACCACATCATATATTGGAAACAGACCATGTAGAGAAAGCTTAAATTGAAAATCAATGCAAAGTTCATTGCTGTTTCAGGAAGAAATATGGTGTTTCGGGGGAGTGGTTATATCACTTTGCTCTGCTGTCATTGCCCTAGTTGGAACTAGGGCTGGGTAGTATGACGGTATACACTCACTGAGCACTTTATTAGGTACACCTGTACACCTACTTATTCATGTGATTATCTAATCAGTCAATCGTGTGGCAACAGTCCAATGCATAAAGTAATGAATATATGGGTTAGGAGCTTCAGGTAATGTTCACATCAACCATCAGAACGGTAAAAAAATGTGATCACAGTGATTTGGAACGTGGCGTGATTGTTGGTGCCAGACAGGCTGGTTTGAGTATTTCTGTAACTGCTGATCTCCTGGGATTTACTCAGAATGGTGCCAAAAACAAACAAAAAAATATCCAGTGAGGGGCAGTTCTGCAGATGGGAATGCCTTGTTGATGAGAGAGGTGAACAGAGAATGGCCAGACTGGTTAGAACTGACAAAGTCTACGGTAACTCAGATATCCGCTCTGTACAATTGTGGTGAGAAGAATAGCATCTCAGAATGCTATTCTGAGATGCAGATTGGCGCTGTTTTTGCGGAACGAGGGGGACCTACACAATATTAGGCAGGTGGTTTTAATGTTGTGGCTGATCGTGTATATGCACGGTTGGGAGGGTTACTTTTTAAATGTATTCCACTACAGATTACAGAATACATGCTTTAAAATGTAATTTGGAATGTATTCTGTTAGATAACTCAGTAACGTATTCTAAATACTTTGGATTACTTCTTCAGCACTGGTAGATTTTTTCACTTGTTTTGACTATAAAAACTCTGCCAGCACAGTATGTCAAAACACATTCTCTGAAAAACCTTAATATCTTATGCAGTGTTGTTTCTAAAACAAGATAAATCAAATTTATCTTGTTTAAGGATTTTTAGATATTTCTACAGGAAAACAATACAAAAATTATTTCCAAGAATACGATTTTTGCCCTAATATCAAAGGTCTTGCTAGAAAAAAAGAAATTATGATCCAACGTGAATTTTCTTGATAAAAAAGTATGATCGTGCCTTGTAACGTGCATGAAAAATTACCAGAAATAGCATTTAAGTTTAGCGTAAAGCTGACAATTTACACAAGGTTTATTTCTATTTCTTCTTCTCCAAACTTACTTCAAATGTACTTCTCTGTCTGTTCGTATGAATGTAACACATCATAAGAAAGTGTTTCACCGCTGTTCAAATGCACTTTGGATCGCATCATTTATATGTATAAATGTTTTCCATCTGAAAGGACTAAATATTAAATGAAACAAATGACAATAAAATGCAAAGTAATCTCTTCAGTAATTAAAATACATTTTGTTTGTAACTGTATTCTAATTACCAATGATTTAAATTGTAACTGTAGTGGAATACAGATACTAATATTTTGTATTTTAAATACGTAATCCTGTTACATGTATTCTGTTACTCCCCAACCCTGTGTGTATGTAAGGGATAATCCACGGCTAATGTGTGCATCAAACAATTTTAAATGCACAACGTGGAGGCGAAGAACCGCCCGACGCGTTTGCCTCCGCGAAGTGCATTTAATTTGTTTAACACACACGTAGCCATGGATTATCCCACTTATACCATGGCCACTTGCCAGCATTGATTAGTTACAGCTGTCATTGATTTATCACATTGATCGTTAGATCTAGAGTTCTTCCCATTCTAAATCAGACACAGAGATAAAGTAGTGTGAAAATTTTACAGTTCCCTATCTGTTACTCACTCGACATTGTGTCGATGTAGTGACACAAGGGGTCACTCTTGGGAGCCCGAAACACCTCTGGTCTTTGATAAAAGGCCAATGAAAATTGGCGAGTGGTATTTGCATGCCACTCCCCCAGACATACGGGTATAAAAGGAGCTGGTAAGCAACCACTCATTCAGATTTTCTCTTCGGAGCCAAAAGGTCATGCTCATTGAGCTGAATTCTCACTGTTCATTCACCTCTGCTGATCTGATGGCACATTTCAGCGGCTTCTCCCCTCTCTGCACTGGTGCATGGCAGAGAATGCCCCTGGGTGCTTCGGCAGAAAGAAAAGAGTATATTTCTCTAAAAGAGTATATTTCTCTAAAAGAGCGGCACACACGGAACATCTTTTTAAAGACGCATCTTTTTAAAGATGCCTTTCTTATTGTGTGTTATTCCTGGTTGCGGTCGTTACCTCTCAACTTCAGACGGTCATGATCACTGTCTTTCATGTCTGGGTGCGACCCACAGGGAGGCAGCGTTCGTGGATGGTTCATGTTCTCACTGCGAGAACATGACCATGGCAACGTTGCGGTCGCGGCTTGCTTTTCGTAAGAAAGCAAGCCACCCCAGTGGTGCCCCGCCTCGGTCATTCTACCTATGGGTTTGAGGCCAGTGTGGCTAGCACTGGGGGCAATTTGGGGACCCCAATGGGATCGCCTCGGCCTGGTATCCCCCCGCACCCCGTCTGCTCATCGCCAAGGGCGTCCCCCTGCCGTGACTGCACCGGCTTCACCGCAGCCTGCCCCTTTGGCCCGGCTCCGGCATGGAGCACACCGCAGGAAGCAGATGCCACCCGTCTCGCAGTTGGCTGCTAAGAACCCACAAAGGTCATCAAAGCGTCCCTGAGACGGGCAACCCAGGGTCGACGAAACCCACTCAACTGGAGCTGGTAGGAAGACCACTCCATCCCCCGGTGGAGGGCCGGGTGGAGAATCTTTTGTTGCCTTTATGTTTAATTTCACCACATGCCCAAGTGGCTGCGGTACCCAACAGTTCAGCAAAAGAGCGGTTTCCTTCTTCCCTGGGTCACATACCAGTGTGCACAGTCTGCATCACGACCACTGTCCACAGGATTTTCCTTGTAGGATTGGCGCTCCAGCGGCGGTCTCCCCGCCCCTGTGCGCCCAGCTGTGGCACACATCCGCCGCTAATGTGACAGTCTCCATGGGTTGCGAGGACAGGCCTCTTCATCCCCCATCCCAGGTTGTTCGGGGGGAGGTCACAAGGAGCCAGGTAAGTGCTTCGATGTCCCTAGACTTAGCACGGCCACGACATGGTGTGGCACCTCGAGCTCCGCCCCGCCACGAGGCCCCACCTGCCGGTACGTCTGACGACGTTGTCCCTTTGGTCCCCCTTGCACGGAACTTGGTTGCGTGGCTTGCGCTTTCCAATCTGTCGCGATGGCTGGTCCGGACCGTCCGGCTCGGCTACGCGATTCAGTTCGCCAGGCGTCCGCTCAAGTTCAGCGGTATCCACTTCACCTTGGTGAAGGACAAAAACGCTGCTACCTTGCGCGCGGAGATCGCTACCCTCCTACGGAAGGGTGCGATAGAACCTGTTCCTCCGGCCAAGATGAAGAAGGGGTTTTACAGCCCCTACTTCATCGTACCAAAAAAGGCGGTGGGTTGCGGCCAATCTTGGACCTGCGAGTTCTCAGGGACTCAGGGACAGGGCACCATCTGGCACCCATGACCAGACCTCTGGAATCTCCATCAGCTGAGCTTAAGGCACTCTCTTTGAAGACTGCCCTCCTTACTGTGCTCACTTCCATCAAGAGGGTAGGAGACCTGCAAGCATTCTCTGTCAGCGAAACGTGCCTGGAGTTCGAGCTATGTGCCCAAGGTTCCCACGACCCCTTTTAGGGACCAGGTGGTTAACCTGCGAGCACTGCCTCAGGAGGAGGCAGACCCAGCCCTGTCATTGGTGTGTCCTGTGTGCACTTTACGCATCTATTTGGATCAAACGCAGAGCTTTAGAATCTCTGAGCAGCTCTTTGTCTTCTTTGGTGCACAGCGGAAAGGAAGCACTGTCTCCAAGCAGAGGATTGCCCACTGGCTCATTGACGCCATAGCTATGGCATTTTACGCCCAGGACGTGCCGCCCCCGGTAGGGCTACGAGCCCATTCTACCAGGGGTGTAGTGGCCTCCTGGGCCCTGGCCAGGGGTGCCTCTCTAACAGACATTTGCAGAGCAGCAGGCAGGGCAACACCCAACACCTTTGTAAGGTTCTACAACCTCCGGGTGGAACCGTTTTCATCCCAGGTAGTGGCACGCAATTAAAGCGGATAAGCCAGGGATAGCCGGCTGGGAGTATCGTTTGCACATAGCGCCTTTCACCTCCTCTGAGCTGAAGGCGTGTGCCATTTATTCCCAATAGTGTTCACAAACTATGTTCCCTGGTTGACTTCCTCTGAGCCCTGTGGCAGTCGAGTTTTCGGAGAGACTCACTGCCGGCCCAGTACACGTGCTTACTAAGAGCCCTGTTCTGGGGTAGGTGCTCCGCATGTGGTGGTTCCCTGTAAGGTAACCCCATGCGATGTATATCTTCCACTAATTCATTTCCCTGTTGGCAAACTGCGTCTTCCTTGGGCAGAGCCCCCTCTGCCACAGTCTCCATGTTTGTAGTAACTCCTCCCCCGTTGGGAAGGATCTACCATGAGACTCTCCACATGGTCGGCAAGACCACATGACGTATTTTTTCCACTTAAATATCCCCCCTCTCTTTGGGCGAGGTGTGGTCTCCGCAGTGTCCTCCCCTTGGGAGGGACACCCCTCGACTAGACCTGGCGGCCCAGTCGGATAATCCCCCTTCTTTTTTAGGGAGTGGAAAAAAAGAAGGGGAAAAGAGGCCACGACTGGTTTAGCCTGTCTCTATCTTTTGGGTAGTCAACAAGAGCTGTTCGACACTCATAACTATGTTGGGGGAGGTTACGTGTCGGCCTGGTGCGCTGGCTACGAGGCACACAGTTGTCTGCCTGTCACACACCGCCAGTTCACGTATCACAGTTCAGCCAGTTGCGGCGTTTCGTATAGTGACCCCTTGTGTCACTACATCGACACAACGTCGAGTGAGTGACAGATAGGGAACGTCCTGTTTACTTGTGTAACCTCCGTTCTCTGATGGAGGGAACGAGACGTTGTGTCCCTCCTGCCACAACGCTGAACTTCCCGCTGAAATGGCTGGACCTTGTCTCGGCTCCTCAGCATAAAACCTGAATGAGTGGTTGCACACCAGCTCTTTTCATACCCGTATATCCGGGGGAGTGGCATGCAAATACCACTCGCCAATTTTCATTGGCCTTTTATCAAAGACTAGAGGTGTTTCGTGCTCCCAAGAGTGAGCCCTAGTGTCACTACATCGACACAACGTCTTGTTCCCTCCATCAGGGAACAGAAGTTACGCAAGTAACAAGGATGTTTTTTGGAGACCAAACACTATTTAAAAACTGTGAATTTCAATACTCATCCCTGAAATAATAATAGCTACATATTGTAGAAGGGTTGGCACTCCTCAGAACATGTTATATTTAATTCCTATTTTTTTGTCATTTTCATATTAATGAGGAAAAAACAGCATTGCTGACATGACAGTTGTAAAAGTAGCACTTACTGTTCATGATGAGGAGAAAAATCATCGAAAACACTCCAAACCCATATACTTTGAGCTCTGAGACATTTATATGGTGTCCATTAAGGATGCAAGATTGATTGAATGAATGAAATCGTGATGTGGCCTTGCACGATTATTACATCGCAAAAGGCTGCGTGTTATAAGCAGTTTCCATCCATTCAGTGCTTCAGCAAACAATGCATGATAGCAGGGCAACATCTTGCTGTTAGCTCTAGCAGCACATGTTGAGCAGTGCAGATTATTTTTCAATTCATATATAAATCATCTTGCCTTGTAATGCCGGACAGCAAAAGACGCATTTGATGGGTCCTGGTTACATTCTCTCCCCCTCTGTGCAAAACAGCTGAATGTCAAACCATACTTTTGAACACTATTGTCTTTTCCGTGTTTCCTGTAGCACTTCACAGTTGAATTTAAGACTGCACTGCATGACTTGAAGATGTTTTGTGATATGATGGTTAATCCCAGCTCTGAGACTATATTCACGTCCGAAGGTCTTTTAAACAGAGGCATAAAACTCTGCAATGTCTCATTACGGAGGACAGCAGAGTAGGCTCATTAATATAGAACGTCGATTAAAACTGACTGGAACTACCTGTGCATTGAACGAATTGAATCGCACACATTCCAGCCAATCAGCATTGAGAATTTGAACAGACCATGGGATAAATACACTGCCTGGCCAAAAAAAAAGTTGCATACTGTAATATTCCGTTTGTCCGTCTTTAGCTTTGATTACGGTGCACATTCGTCACGGCATTGTTTCGACAACCTTATGCAATGTCACAACATTTATTTGCATCCAGAGTTGCATTCATTTTTGGCCGAGATCTTGTATTGAAGACGGGAGAGTCAAACTACTCCGTAAAGTCTTCTTCAGCACATCCCAAAGACTTTCAATGGGGTTAAGGTCAGGACTTTGTGGTGGCCAATTCATGTGTGAAAATGATTCCTCATGCTCCCTGAACCACTGTTTCACAATTTGAGCCCGATGACTCTTGGCATTGTCATCCTGGAATATGCCTGCCCATCAGGGAAGAAAAAATCCATTGATGGGATAACCTGGTCATTCAGTACATTCAGGTAGTCAGCTGACTTCATTTTATTGCCACATAACATTGCTGAGCCTAGACCTGACCAATTGAAGCAACCCCAGATCATAACACTGCCTTCAGAGGCTTGTACATTGTGCACTATGCATGGTGGGTGCATCGCTTCATGCACTTCCCTTCTTACCCTGACGCGCCCATCGCTTTGGAATAGGTAAATCTGGACTCATCAGACTACATGACCTTTTTCCATTGCTCCACAGTCCAATCTTTATGCTCCCTAACAAATTGAAGTCGTTTATTGGCTTTCTTGTGGCCACACAGAAGTTTAGTCCCAATCCTGTAAGTTCTCATTGCATTGTGCGAATGGAAATACTCTAACTAATAAATATAGCCGTTTCTCTTTCAAGTTCTACTGTTGATTTTTTACAATGTGACTTCACCAAGCATTTTAGTGATCTCCGATCATGATCATTCAAGATTGTTTTCCGACCACATTTCTTACACAAAGGTGATGGTTCACCACTATCCTTCCAGGTTTTAATAATGTGTTGGACAGTTCTTAACCCAATAACCCAGAAACACAGTAACATCTTTTCAACGACCACGGGATACATCTTCCGACATGGTGAGAAGCTACACACTGCATCAGTTAGGGTTAAAAGAATTGTTGCCAGCTAAAACATATTAATCACTGCAAGAATGATCCAATCATAGGCTTTTAAGTATCTGCTCATTTAAATCCAAACAGTGACTTTTTTTTTTTTTGGCCATGTGGTGTGTATATATACACTATATTGCCAAAAGTATTCGCTCACCCATCCAAATAATTGAATTCAGGTGTTCCAATCACTTCCATGGCCACAGGTGTATAAAATGAAGCACCTAGGCATGCAGACTGCTTCTACAAACATTTGTGAAAGAATGGGCTGCTCTCAGGAGCTCAGTGAATTCCAGCATGGTACTGTGATAGGATGCCACCTGTGCAACAAGTCCAGTCGTGAAATTTCCTCGCTACTAAATATTCCACAGTCAACTGCCAGTGGTATTATAACAAAGTGGAAGCGATTGGGAATGACAGCAACTCAGCCACGAAGTGGTAGGCCACGTAAAATGACAGAGCGGGGTCAATGGATGCTGAGGCGCATAGTGCGCAGAGGTCGCCAACTTTCTGCAGAGTCAATGGCTACAGACCTCCAAAGTTCATGTGGCCTTCAGATTAGCTCAAGAACAGTGCATAGAGAGCTTCATGGAATGAGTTTCCATGGCCGAGCAGCTGCATCCAAGCCATACATCACCAAGTGCAATGCAAAGCGTCGGATGCAGTGGTGTAAAGCACGCCACCACTGGACTCTAGAGCAGTGGAGACGCGTTCTCTGGAGTGACGAATCACGCTTCTCCATCTGGCAATCTGATGGAGGAGTTTGGCGGTTGTCAGGAGAACGGTACTTGTCTGACTGCATTGTGCCAACTGTGAAGTTTGGTGGAGGGGGGATTATGGTGTGGGGTTGTTTTTCAGGAGCTGGGCTTGGCCCCTTAGTTCCAGTGAAAGGAACTCTGAATGCTTCAGCATACCAAGAGATTTTGGACAATTCCATGCTCCCAACTTTGTGGGAACAGTTTGGGGATGGCCCCTTCCTGTTCCAACATGACTGCGCACCAGTGCACAAAGCAAGGTCCATAAAGACATGGATGAGCGAGTTTGGTGTGGAAGAATTTGACTGGCCTGCACAGAGTCCTGACCTCAACCCGATAGAGCACCTTTGGGATGAATTAGAGCGAAGACTGCGAGCCAGGCCTTCTCGTCCAACATCAGTGTCTGACCTCACAAATGCGCTTCTGGAAGAATGGTCAAAAATTCCCATAAACACACTCCTAAACCTTGTGGAAAGCCTTCCCAGAAGAGTTGAAGCTGTTATAGCTGCAAAGGGTGGGCCGACGTCATATTAAACCCTATGGATTAATAATGGGATGTCACTTAAGTTCATATGCGTCTAAAGGCAGATGAGCGAATACTTTTGGCAATATAGTGTATATATATATATATATATATATATATATATATATATATATATATATATATATATATATATATACATATACACACACACACACACACACACACACACACACACACACAATGATAAAACATTATGACCTATCACAGGTGAAGTGAATAAAGTAAATCATCTCCTAACAAGGCCACATGTCAAGGTCTGGGTAGATTAGATGGTATATATATATGTACATGATTGCGAGTGTGATATTGCTTATATACAACAGTTCAATGAACAAGTACATTTTAAAAAATTAGGAAAAACTGAGTACGGTCACAAAAACGCATTTGTGCATGGAACTATTTTCTTATGCGACGGATCAGAATCTGCCGTTGCTGGTTCAAACCAAATGATGCGTCCAAGCGGGCATATATATATATATATATATATATACAGACAGTATATTACAGTGATATAAAATTACTTATACTGTGATTTTGGTCATACACTGCCCATCCCTAGTTGGAACAAACATAAAACATATGCTTTTGTTTTGCTAAGCGGTTAAAATGAAATCTAGCTAACTGTCCATGAATATTCAGAAGGTGTCGTTTATGACTGAGACAGATAATATTGCTGGAAATTGAAGGTTTATGGATTGCCTCACAATGTGAAATGCTGAAAGACAAGATGAAAATAAGGACATTTATATGATCACACACTCAAATACACACAAAGAGGTGCTCTTACTGTTTATTTCCTCATACTTCCATTCACACCAGGGTTGGGAAAAATTCAGAATTTAAGAATCTGCTCTATTTCATGAGTTGGAAAAAAATTCTCAACTTAGACATTTTTCTCTAAACTAAATTCAAAACTATCATACAGCAACACAAAAGTTTCCCCACATTTCTTTCATAAAAATAAATGTTGACATCAGAATTGAATTTATTAATCTATATAATGCTCATCTAATGTTTCTGGAAATATCCCTTATGCTGTGTTTATAAAAATGCTTATGGGTAATTCATACTGAAAATGAAATACACTACCGGTCAAAAGTTTTGAAACACTTGACTGAAATGTTACTCATGATCTTAAAAATCTTTTGATCTGAAGGCGTATGCTTAAATATCTGAAATTTGTTTTGTAGACAAAAATGTAATTGTGCTACCATATTAATTTATGTCATTATAAAACTAAAATGTAATTTTAAAAAAAACATAATAATAATATTTTTTTGAAATTTATGACTTGGACCAAATAATAAAGAAAAGCAGCCAATAAGTGCCCAACATAGATGGGAACTCCTTCAATGCTGTTTAAAAAGCATCCCAGGGTGATACCTCAAGAAGTTGGTTGAGAAAATGTCAAGAGTACATGTATGAAAATTCTAGGCAAAGGGTGACTACTATGAAGATGCTAAAATATAACACAGTTTTGGCTTATTTTGGATTCTGTTTAGTCACAACTTAATTCCCATAGTTCCATTTATGTTATTCCATAGTTTTGATGACTTTACTATTATTCTAAAATGTGAAAAAAATTATAATAAAGAATGAGTATGTGTTTCAAAACTTTTGACCGGTAGTGTATATTATTAAAAACTAAACAGCTGTTATCTGAACCTCTTTGAATTTTATTCCATTTTAATTATACTTCCATATATACAGATTTGTATTACAATTATTCATCCTGTTCAGAAATTGAAATTGAATAAGAATAAAAAAAGAAACATTCTCAGAGCAATTCTAAATAGTGCACAAACCTGACTCACACACACATATACATTCACAGAAACACACATGGATGTGGACATGGACACATATAAACACACAAATTATCTGTCTCCTGAAACATATCTTGTGTAAATATGTTATCAGTGATTTGTGAGAGCAGAGGAAATAAACACTCCTCATTTTAATCTCAAAAGCCCAACAACACCTTTTCTCATTTCACTGAGACGCAACTGAATTTCTGTTTCCTTCTGATTCATTTCACGCTCTATCTAACAAAAACATGCAGCACTTCTGTTCGACATATACCCTTTGAAAATATTAATGAAGGGAGATGCATTAAGAAAAACTTTAATCTCTCTCCTATTTTTCTTTTAGATATTACTGCTTGTAGAATTAAATAACTGTAAAAAGGAAACTGGCTATGTCTGAAGATATTTAGTGCTGGTTATTCTCAGGAAAACATTTGTTATATGTATAACATGACCACTTTACTGTGAATCAGCTGCCACAAAAATTCCTTTTTGGTCTTTGCCTAACATACTATTTTTCCCCAGCTGCACCTGGTTTCTCCCAGGTGTTGTTTTTTTTTTTTTTTTTACACCTTATGGAGTTTTGGGTTCCCTATCTGTCACTCACTCAACGTTGTGTCGATGTAGTGACACTAGGGGTCACGCTTGGGAGCCCCAAACACCTCTGATCTTTGAGAAAAGGCCAATGGGAATTTGTATGCCACTCCCCCGGACATACGGGTATAAAAGGAGCTGGCTTGCAACAACTCATTTAGATTTTTTCTTCGGATCCGAGCGGTTGTGTTTCAGTGAGCTGAATTCCTCCACCGATCCATTCACCTCGAAAGCTGTTGGATTTACGGTGCATTACAGCGGTTTCTCCCACTCTTGCACTGGTAGTGTGCAGAGAACGACCCTGAGCGCTTCAGCAGCTAAAAGAGTATATTTTTCCTAATAAAAGAGTATATTTTCCTACTAAAAGAGTGGCACAGACGGAGCGTCTTTTTAAAGATGCCTTTCCGTCTGTGTATAATTCCTGGTTGCGGTTGCTATCTCTCCACTTCTGATGGCCACGATTGCTGTCTCACATGCTTGGGCGCTGCCCACGCGGAGACATCGTTCGTGGATGGGTCATGTCCTCATTGCGAGAACATGACCATGGCAACGTTGCAGTCGCGGCTTTCCTTCGTCAGGTTGAAAGCCACCCCAGCGGCTCCCCACCTCGGTCCTTCTACCTACGGGTATGAGGCCGCGGCGGTTAGCACTGGGGGCGATTTGGGGACCTCAATGGGAGCTTCTCCATGGGAAACCCCCCACGGACCTCCCATTCCCCAGTACGCTCATGTGCCCCGGTCTAGTTCTGGGATGAGACCGCCGGCTCGTCTCAGGGCGAGTTCGCGATCTCATTCGGGGCTCGAGAAGAGGATGAGCTCTCGATCGCAGCATCTGAGAGCGGGCTCGTCCAGTGTGACGCAGGGGACTCGACTGGGCTCCCTCCCTCGGGTGCGGTTGCCCAGTCACAGGTTGACACGGAGCTGGTGGCCATGCTTGCCTGGGAGGCTGTGAGTGTCAAGCGGCCGCGAGGATGAATTCCCTCCTCCCCCATCCTGGACTGGTCCTATCGATGTCCCCTGATTCAGCACGGCCAAGAGTTCGGGGCTCGAGCCCCCCCATCGTGGCGCCTCAGGCTCCGCCCCGCCATGAGGCCCCACCCACCGGTACATCAATTGTTCCCTTGGTCCCCCTCACCCGGAGCTTGGGGTCATGGCTTGTGCTCCCCAACCCATCGCGGTGGCTGACCAGGACTGTCCGACTCAGTTACACGATTCAGTTCACCAGGTGACCGCCCAGGTTCAACGGCATCCGCTTCACCTTGGTGATGGGTGAGAACACCGATGCCTTGTGTGCGGAGATCGCGTCCCTTCTACGGAAGGACGCGATAGAGCCTGTCCCTCCTGCTGAGATGAAGAAGGGGTTTTACAGCCCCTACTTCATCGTACCAAAGAAAGGCGGTGGGTTGCGGCCAATCTTGGACCTGCGAGTACTGAACCGGGCCTTGCACAGACTCCCGTTCAATATGCTGATGCAAAAACGCATTTTAGCGAGCGTCCAGCATCAAGATTGGTTCACGGCGGTAGACCTGAAGGACGCGTACTTCCACGTCTCGGTTTTACCTAAACACAGGCCCTTCCTGCGGTTTGCTTTCGAGGACTCATAGTGACAGTCTATGATGGCATTCGGTGCTGAACTGTCTGAAAGCGTTCAGGCGGAGAATGGCGGTCCCACTGAAACAATTTTAGAGGCTCCTGGGGCATATGGTGTCCTCTGCGGCACAAAGTGTTCCGGGCTCACTTGATTTTCCCTTTCGCATAATGCCAAACATATCTGACACTGACAGCTTACCGTACACCAGTAGTGATGACGCACCGCTTGTTCTATTTCTATGGAGAAGACAGCATTAGAAGTATATTAAACTATTGTAAACTGCACACAGAATGAACTCAAAGGTCTTTATTTAGTGTTCTGTGCAAATGAAGATTCGAGGGTTTGAAAGCCACATGAAAGTTAAGAAATTACGACAGGAATATACTACTATTATATTCTATGGAAGTTGCCCAAGGCTATCAGTAGATTAAACATTAAATGTGATTAATCTTTTTGTTTGTCGTTAATAAGACTAATCTTCCAAGATTAAATGTTGAATTTTGCCTTTAAATCCAGTATTTTTAATATAAAAATGCAATGCATTCAGTTATGTTGCATTACTTTTCTCTTTTAATGTATAAAATAATATGTAGTTATACACAATTACATAATATTGATGCCAAATATCAATAAAATAAGTTTTATTGAATATAGACACCTGTCTCATGTTGCTTATTCGTTTTGAGAGCATTAAACATGTTGATATTATTTTATAAGTTAACATGTAGAGCTACTTGCACTCTTAACATTAAATATAACCCTAATAATATTTATTACAATCAATATTCTATATTTTTTAGAGTGGGCTCGGTCCCACAAATGACACAGAGTGTGAATGCAAAAAGGACTGAGACTCTGTAATTGGTAAAGTGGAGATCTGAGCCCACTTACAAGGTGTCATACAGTGTGAATGCAAATGCATTTAAATTGTGGAGTGGTAGGCAGGCCGGATGCCTCCCTGGCCTGAGTCGGGCGGTGGGGATATGTGGCAGCGGGGGCGTGGTCAAGCGTCCGTCCGGAGAGAGAGAAAGCGGTAAGGGCGCTTGCACCTGAGCTAAATTATGTCTAACACCTGTCTCTAATTACAGTGAGCACGGGGAGAGCGGCATAAAAGAGCCACACCGCCAGCAGACCAGGGAGAGAGAGCCTGATTCGTGAAGGTCTTCGTGAAGCTAAAGAGTATTGTGGAGCTAAAGAGTATTGTGAAGTCAGAGAATACTGTGAAAGTGTGAAGCTGACGTGTTGTGGCAAGCCTGTAAAAAAAACAAAAAAACAATTAAGTTATTAAAAACCCTCCTACCTGAGGTGAAGAAACCTGGTTCCCCATGTCCTCCTTGAGTAAATCCACCACACAATCGTAATTAATATATTGCTTTTACAACAATGTTGATGGAGCAGGACTCGCTCTCTGTCTTCTTTATATGCTCATTTCTCATTTAAGCACGTTGGTGTTGATGTAATCTCTCATGCTCTTTCACTCACTCCCTCCATTTATAAGGGTGTTAAAATGTGAGTGTTTAGGTAGAAAATAAAGAAGTATTATTATTTGCACTACACTGTTATGGTATGTGATCATTTGGGAAAGTCAGATAAGTCTTGAAATATTGATACTTCTGATGCTGATGTTTTATTTTGATTGATCCTCAATTTGATTATAAAATTGAGCCTAAGTGTAATTCCAAACTAATGATTTGTACTGTCGAAATGAATATGTATCATATGCTAAGTGGAAATAATGAACGGTGTTAGAAGATAGTAACTATTTCACCATTTGAATTAAAAGTTCTTAAATGATTTAAATGTGATGTCTCATTTTTTCAATGTTGAAATACTTTCTATTATGCCAGTTTAATATGCAAAGACAACTGACAAGTAAGTAATTCATACTGTAGATGGATTTCCCTGAAAAATGTAAACACTGTGGCATTTTCAAAACATTTGATATGTTTTTAACAGCCCAACATAGCAACGTTGGCTGCTTTGCCAACCAAACAATCACACACACACACACACACACACACACACACACACACCTATATACAGTACAACCCCAATTCCGAAAAAGTTGGGACAGTATGAAAAATGCTAATAAAAACAAAAATGAGTGATTTGTGAATTATAATCACCCTTTGCTATATTATATACAACTACACATTATACGTTTTATCCTGTGAATTTCATTGTTTTTTTGAATACACAGTAATTTCAAATCAGATGATTGCAACACGCTCCCAAAAAGTTGGGACAGTCGAGTGTTTACCACTGTGAAACATCACAATTTCTTCTAACAACACTTATAAAGCATTTAGGCACTTTAGACACAAGTTTGTTAAGTTTAGAAAGTGGAATTTTCCCACATTCATCCATTATGTAGGTCTTAAGCTGCACTATTGCACAGGGTATTCATTGCCATCTAATGTGCTTAATAATGAACCACACATTCTCAATTGGAGATGGTCAGGACAGCAGGCAGGCCAATCTAGCACCCACACTCTGCTTACACAGCTATGCACTTGCAATCCGGGCAGTATGTGGTTTGAAGTTGTCCTGATGGAAAATGCAAGTACGTCCCTGGAAAAGATGGTGCCGGATGGTAGTATATGTTGCTCCAAATTTTTTACATATATGTCTGCATTCATGGTGTTCTCACAGATGTGCGAGTTACCCATGTCATGGGCACTGACACACCCCTGGCCCATACAGACACTGGCTTTTGGACCTGATGCTAATAACAGCTTGGATGGTCCTTTTCCTCTTTGGTTCAGAGAACATGACGGCTCTGTTTTTCAAAAACTCTTCGGACCAAAAAACACAGTTCCACTGTCCTACTTTCCATCTAAGATGAGACCGGGCCCAGAGTAAATGGCAGAGCTTCTGGACAGTGTAGATGTAGGGCTTCTGCTTTGCATAGTAAAGTCTTAACTTGCATCTGTGGATGCAGCGGCGAGTGGTGTTGACTAACAAAGGTTTACTAAAGTTATCCCAAGCCCATGTTCATGATATCCATTACAGATGAGTTAAGTTTTTTAAGATAGTGACGTCTGAGGGATCAGAGATCACGTGCATTCAAAAGGGGTTTTCGTCTTGTCCTTTATGCACCGAGATTTGACCAGATTCCTTAAATCTTTTAACTATATTGTGCACTCTAGAGGGTGAAATGCCCCAAATCCTTCAAATTTGTCTTTGGGGAACATTGTTCTCAAAGTGCTGGATTATTTGCTGAAGCATCTGTTGGCAAATTGACAAATCTTGAACGATCCTTGGTCTTGAAGGACTAGGCTGTTTTTGGAGGCCCTTATACAGTACTATGACACAATTGCCTCACCTGTTTAACATCTGTTTCACATCAAGTTGTTATTTTAATATATATATATTAAATGTACAGTATATACACACATTCTGTTTTATAATGCTATGGTGCAGAAATTACACACTTCACCTTTATTATTAATAGTAATGGTAAATGGTAATAAATAAAAATATGTTCCATTTTTAATAGTCAGTATTAGTACAATATCAGCAATATTTGCCTTAATACTTTGTAACAGATTGAAAAGCAAATTAATGACAGCTCTGATCCCGAATGATCATTTATACACAATGTTTTTTTGTTTGTTTGTTTGTTTGTTTGTTTGTTTTTTTAGATATAGATAGTGCTCAGTTGTAATAACTTGTGGTCTTTTGTGACTATGACAAGCTAAACAAATGTTCAAACACACATCTCATCATACCTGGAGTGAGTTACACCTATGCCCTCAAGCATAAAACACAACAATCACAGAGGCATGCAAACACCACAATTCATACTGCATTTCAGCTGGGATCACTGAGGTGTAAGAACACTTAATTATTATGAATAGGAAGGTTAAAATAGCAGAATAACGTGTGTGTGCAATTGTGTGTGTGTGTCAGGGCAAGGCCATTGTACATGGCAAAAAAAAAAAAAAAAAAAAAAAACAACTGCCACTCAGAATGAGTGATTACCTCACACCACGTGGAAGGAAAAGTCAATTCCACAGTTCTGTCCCTCCTCCAGGTGAAACCACACACATTATACACACTTTTGGTCTCCCATACTCAAACACATACTCCAATATATACTTATTAAGGCCCAGTTCATGATTCTGTTGGGTATTTCAAATCTGTAATCCTTACAACAACACCGGTAAATCATTTTTATTTTTGTTTGTTATTCCTGCAATTTCTCTCTGGAGCACCAATAGTAATGCACAGCAATCTTAGCTCCCTCGAGGGCTTTTTGTGACACAGGTTGTTTCAATGAATGATGTATATAGGCCACTTTAGCTGTACAGGGCTGCCTGTATTAATCATACTGTGTCTTTTGACAATTAATTCTCAGCGTTTCAATAACAGTCAGCTCTGTGCACTAAAGCCCTTTGTCTGGGTTATAAAACTGCTGTGTGGACTCAAGCTAGGCAACATCATATAATATTTGCAGGAAAAGGACATCATTTGCAAACTAGATTTGGATGGAAATACTATGCGTGCAAGGCAGCAAGAAAAAAAATGTGTTACAATTTTTAGGTAAGCTTATGTTTAAGGCTTTGGTAATATGTAAATGAAATGCCACATTAAAGTCTTGTTTTCTGTCTGCTCTATATATGAGAATCAAGACATCAACACAAAACACCATCTTTGCAATATGAAAGGTGGCTTTAAATTGTTATATACTGTACACAGATGAGCCAAAACATTATGACCACCTGCCTAATATGCCAAAACAAAACAGCACCAACCCGCCGAGGCATGGACTTTACAAGACTAAACAATATCCTTTATTCTCTTTTCTCGGTATGGAGTTGGACTCGGTCATTCTCAGGGCACGTCTTGTGACCGAACATGCTCAGTCAGTGCTGACCTGCCTGAAGACCTTCAGGCAGAAGATAGCAGTGCCAGAGAAACAATTTCAGAGGCTCCTGGGGCATATGGCATCCTCAGCGGTGGTTCTCCCCCTCGGGTTGATGCATATGAGACCGCTTCAGCACTGGCTACAGACTCGAGTCCCGAGGTGGGCGTGGCGCCACGGCACCCGGTGTGTGACCATCACGCCACAGTGTCGTCAGACTTTCAGCCCTTGGTCTGACCTGGCATTTCTATGGGCAGGTGTTCCCCTTGAGCAGGTCTCAAGGCACGTCGTGGTCATGAAGGATGCCTAAACTCGGGCTGGGGCGCCGTGTACAATGGGCAGGCAGTGTCGGGGCTCTGGACGGGGCCCCAACTCCAATGGCACATCAACTGCTTAGAGTTGCTGGCAGTATTGCTGGCCCTGAGGAGGCTCTGGCTGTTCATTCAGGGCAAGCATGTGTTGGTCTGAACTGACAACACAGTGACCATAGCGTACATAAACTGCCAAGGTGGCGTACACTCATGTCGCATAATGCAACTCGCCTCCTCCTTTGGAGTCAGCAGACCTTGAAGTCTCTGCGAGCCACTTACCTTCCAGGGGCCCTCGACCGTGCAACAGATGCACTCTCACGGCAGGTAACGCGCTGCGGGGAGTGGAGACTCCACCCCCACGTAGTCCAGCTGATTTGGGAGAGATTCGGGGAGGCACAGGTAGACCTGTTCACCTCCCAAGACTCCTCTCACTGCCCCCTGTGGTACTCCCTATCCGAGCGCCCCCTCGGCACAGATGCCTTGGCGAACAGCTGGCCTCGGGGGCTACTCAAATATGTGTTTCCTCCTGTGAGCCTCATTGCACAGACTCTGTGCAAAGTCAGGTAGGACAAGCAGTAGTTCCTGTTCCTTGCACCATACTGGCCCAACCGGACATGGTTCTCGGATCTGATGCTCCTGACAGTAGCACCTCCCTGGAGCATTCCCCTGAGGCAAGACCCTCTCACTCAGGGGCAAGGCATGCTCCAGCACCCGTGGCAAGACCTCTGGAATCTCCACGTCTGGCTCCTGGATGAGATGCGGATGTGGTAGACACGATCACTCAGGCCAGAGCCCCCTCAACAAGGTGGCTGTATGCCTTAAAATGGTGTCTTTTTGCTAACTGGTGTTCTTCCTGTGGGGAAGACCCACAGAGATGCAATGTAGGGTCTGTGCTGTCTTTTCTTCAGGAAGGGCTGGAGAGACGGCTGTCTCCCTCTACCCTGAAAGTGTACGTGGCTGCCATAGCAGCTCACCACAATACACTGGACGGCAATCCCTCAAGACAGCGTGACCTGATCAACAGGTTCCTCAAAGGAGTGGTCCTACCTGCCCTACAGAGAGCCCCGTTTGAGCCCCTGGAGCAGGCCGACCTCAGAATTCTGTCTCTGAAGACGGCCCTCCTGGTGGTGCTCACTTCCATCAAGAGGGTGGGGGACCTGCAGGCACTCTCTGTTACCAGCGAATGCCTGGAGTTCGGGCCGGCACACTCTCATATGATCTTGAGACCCCAGCCCAGTTACATGCCCAAAGTTCCCACCACTCCTTTTCAGGACCAGGTGGTGAACCTGCAAGCGCTCCCTTCAGAGGAGGAAGACCCGGCCTTGTCATTGCTGTGTCCAGTTCGTGCCCTGTGCATCTATCTGGACCGCGCGCAGAGCTTTAGATGCTCGGAGCAGCTCTTTGTCTGTTTTGGAGGACAGCAGAAGGGGAAAGCTGTCTCCAAGCAGAGGTTGGCCCATTGGATTGTGGATGCCATTTCTCTCGCATACCAGTCTCAGGACTTGCCGTGCCCCTTGGGAGTCCAGGCGCACTCCACTAGAGGCGTTGTGTCCTCCTGGGCACTGGCAAGGGGGGCCTCTCTAGCAGACATATTCAGAGCTGTGGGTTGGGCTACACCCAATACCTTTGCAAGGTTTTATAACCCATGCATAGACGTGGTTTCGACCCGAGTGTTATGTGGTAACAGCAGGTAGACCGGGCAACCGGTTGGGTGTACCGCTTGTATTTCACCTTTCCCCTTTTCCAAAGGTGATAATGTGCACTTTTTGTCCACAACAGTTCCCCGTACCGGTGAACTCCGGACACCTCTTTAATTTTTAGCACTGTCCAGTGATGAACTCGGTGCAGGAGTAACACACCAGGCCCAGTACTCGTGGTATTCCCCTTTTCAGGTGATCCCGTGTGCTTGGGCTCAGTGCTCCATGCATGGTGATTCCCCTTTGGTAATCCCGTATGATGAGTTTCCACTGTTCGGTTCCCCCTTAGGTGAAACCTGTGTTTCCCCTCGTCAGAGCTTTCTCTGTCTCAGCCACTGTGCTGTGTACCCTCTCTGTAGATAGGGTCTTCCTGTGGTATCATTCCATATGTTTACTTCCCCGTTGGTAAGTCCATGTGAGGTATGCTCCACATGTTAACCTCCCTCCAGCAGGATGTGGTCTCCGTAGTGCTTTCCTTCCTGGAGAGAGAAGTGCACTTCCCAGTGCTATTCTAGAAAGTGCTCGGCGGGAGATTGCTTAACAGCAAATTAAGAAAGGCAACGCCAGTAGCCTACTTGGGTAAGTGCCTTCTCCACCCTTAACGGGACTAGGGAGACACCTTACCTAACTCACTGGAAGGTCATGACATGGTTGAGTGCTTGCTGCAAGGCACGCAACAGCTTGCCTGTGTCCACTCTTCTGTGCCTCGTGACACGGTTTAGCGACTGCGGCGTTTCCTATAGGAAGCCCTAGTGTCACTACATCGACACAATGTAACCTCTGTTCACTGATGGAGGGAACGAGACATAGTGTCCCTCCTGCCATGGCGCTGAACCGGCCACTGACATGGCCGGGACTCTCTATCGGCTCCTCAGCATAAATCTGAATGAGTGATGGACGCCATCTCCTTTTATACCCTTATGTCCGGGGTGGAGAGTGGCATGCAAATTCCACTCGCCAATTTTCATTGGCCTTTTCTATTTTGAGCAAAGGTGATTGGGGCTCTCAAGATCGAACCCCTATTGTCACTACATCGACACAACGTCTCGTTCCCTCCATCAGGGAACAGAGGTTACATCAGTAACCAAGATGTTATCCGGCTTAAAGAAAACAATATTAAAATCAGTTAAAATTCCTTTATACTAAAATGTTACTAAAACCTGATTAACACACTTTAATTTATATTGAAATTATATAGGAAAGGCTCTAAATCTGTTATATCTTGATTTAAAATATGTGGTTTCATTGTGTTCAGATGGACTGGTCCAGCAGCAAATTGTTTCAAACAAGAAATGGAACTGTTTTATAGGAAATTGTAGCGGTAGATGGAACTGACCAACTGTGAATTTCTGGAGCAAACATGGGAGAAATTGGGATCTTGAGTAAATGTGATGTAATATAGCAGAATGTTGTTTACATTAACCAAAATTATATCCATGGCTCTGATTTTGGTTAATTTATATAATGTTGTTTCCAGGACATGTGTTTTTAGTGTTTGTGTAATATTGTGTTTGTTAATTCCCCCTTCTGTATGTATATGGTGCTGGCAACTTCCTTTAAATTCAGTGTGTGTCTTGTCTAGTGAGTCAGTCAGTTTGTTATTTATTTTAAGTGTCTTGTCCTGGTTAGGTTTTGCTGTGATTTGTCCACTGAGGGAGTAAGAGGCCAGAGAAACCATATGTTATTTGCTATTGTTATTTGAAATATTTTTTGTTCTCTTAACAAATTATATGATGTGAACTGAACTGCATTTTGATATTCATTTTTTTTTTTTTTTTTTTTTTTGCCGCCTTCTCAACAATGGTGATATTCGAGATCACGTTTGTACTTGCCTAAGCAAGTTCTAAAAAAAAGACTATCACGATACACCCTCACTTTGCCCCTTGTTTTGTGGCTACGGGCTTTTTGTTGTGATTTGCTGATATTGCTTAAGGCAGATCCAACACAGTGCTCAAGTGCGTCAGGGAACACTGAAATTTGATGTAGAGGGAAATCCATCTATTGCAGCGTATGTATCTATACAGTGCATGCAGTTTCCCTGTCTTCATCAGCTTTCTTGCATTAAATGACTCTCTGTTGTACATGTAAATTATTTAAATTTATAACTTAATATTTGCTAAAGTTATTACTCCACCCCATGCGTAACATCATTAATGACAGCTCTATGTTGTTGAGCCAGCGTGGCTCAAATGATGGATGTGCTGTTTCGGGAAACAGTCGTGTCTAGCTAGTTAATTTCTCCAACGATGCATCTTACTAAGGTGGATAAGCAGTGAGTTATGTCATTGTATGGGAAACATGCCACAGGTCCAACCTTTGCTGCCTTTGATATCCCAAAATTCTGCATGTATGTTTTGCTGGTTGGTTAAAAGTATAAACATAGCATCTGATGGAGTGGGTGAAAGCAGTTTAGTAAATTATTAGACATGACATTATGATGTCTTGAAAGGCTGTCCAAAACCAGAGTCCTTACAAGGTTCCTTCCGTTTTTATAATTTATCACTAGAATCGTTCACTTAGAAAAGGAATAGCACACCTCTCCTCAGCAAGTTGCACAATTTGATAATTCATGTCTGTAGCACAAATGGTGTGGAATAATATTTAGGTTTAGGGGTTTGTTAAAATCCCTAAACCTAAGTATGAGCAATAGTAATAGTGATGCTTGCTTTAGCAAGCACCAGAAAAAAAAGAAGAGCAGTTTCAATTGCAATTCAGTTGCATTCCATGCACTGTAATGATCAAGCCATAAGAATGTTTCTGTTCTTATGAATGATACTATTAGCAAAGAATTCTGTGACATATTACAGTACATTTTCTTTATTTATTTTTTTAAACCATTAACACGTCTGAATGATTTGGAAACCAGCCGGACCTTCTTGGGCATTGGGTGTTGGTAGTAGAGATCATTCATCAGCCAGCTGTAGAAATGTGTCCATATCCTGTGGGTTAATGCTTATTTCAGCAGTTAGATTTGGTTGCTGTGTGAATTGGCAAGCAACATGACCTCATGAATATTTAAAAATAGGGGTTATTGATGATTTGGTGGAAAGGCTATTTTCAGTTGATTGGGTCTAACATGCCATTGTTAGCTTTTCTCATTGTGTTGCCTTTCTAAGATTCAGCCACAGTAGGAGGATGTCTATGTAATCAAAGCGCTGTTTGTTTTTACTGGTTGTGTTGTTGAAAGGGCATTTCTTCACGGAGTGGAGTGAATAATCTGGCCCTGGGCATGATTCCAAGGGAGCGCCATAATGGCCATGGTGACTCCCTGACCCTTTATGATTTATGCAGTGCTCCACAGATAACTGGCATGAAGAAGCAAGTTGTATTTTTAATAATACAGTCAACTGGGATGCATGTTTTATTAACCATACTCCCAAACACGAACCCCAAACCTATATGTCATGGAGGGGGAAAAAAAAAAAACACGATTACTTCCTGGTTTCCACAGTACCAGAACCTGTGTACATTTACGCAATGCTCTATCAGCAGTGCCACAGGGAAAGGTGAACAAGCTTGATTCAAAAATGTCTGATGGGGATGCATATTGTTAGTAACTTGGAAGAATGGAGGTCAATTTCAGGGTACAAGAACAATCGGAAGCAGCATGTCAATCTCTTGTGTGATCAATGAATCCCTCGACTCCCTCAACAGAAAGTCTGGATGAAACTTTTCATGCAAAATTTGCACAGAGCTCATCGTAATGTGTTATGGGACTGCCTTATCTACAAATGATACCTGCAATGCTACCTAAGATTTTGGGCAAAGCAAGGTATCTTGTAAGGCAGTATACAGTAATTGTTCTGTTCCCATGTTTGGAACTGTCTACACATGTTGAGGATGTCTATGTTGCCTAAAAATATTACATTAGTGGGCATCTTACTAGGTTTTGGAACAGAGCTGATGTGTGTATATACTACATGTCTGGGTGCCTCTGTTGCCTCTACACACGTCCATCTGTTTGAGTGAGCATATCAGCCATTCCCTGAACAACCAAAATCTTTATGAGGCCATGAATTGGGTTGCTTTTAATTGGCCCTCTGTGTAGAGGAAGAAGCCTGCAGCTACAACGAGCAGCTTCAGCTCCTTGCCTCCATCAATAATGCATGTGACGGGCATTAATGTGCCATGTTCTGGCTGTTAGCAAGAAACAACAGTGGAGTTCTTGAGGAGTCACTCAGGGAGTCAGATGAATGGTTCACCACTGCACTCCAGTGTAATACAGATAAATGGAGGGGCTACAGTTCTGCCTTTCCCATCTCTTCAGACCTCAGGCCATCCCCGATGGATTGCTACTGCTCTGTGACTTCAACAATTGCCTGACATCAGAACTCAACACATCAGTATTACTCACAAGATTTGGTGAAGAAAGATTTATTTTGATGTGTAATAAGTGCTTATTATACACTTATTACATGAAATCTGGAATCCTTAATTCTGTTTGGTCAACCATTGCATTGATTAGTCAAATATTTTAACATAATGGCTGCAAATAACTGTAAATATGACCATGTAACAGTATATTTGACCTTGTTTTGGACAAATGTTTTCTATGTTATAATGTTCTTTTTTTGTTTTTTGTTTTTTAAACAGAATCTTAATTACACTAATATACAAGAAAGATAATATATAAATTATTCTAAACAATATATATATATATATATATATATATATATTAATTTTTTTTATTTATTTTTATCTCAAACCAATATTTAATATTCATGGTTTTATTTTTATATTTTAGTAAGTGTCTGTGTAATAAAAACTATGATGAATGTCAACCGTTCAATATCCCAAAATGTTCTTATTGCGGTACATTTTGCGATAATGCCAGATTACTGCCCAATATCCCTTACTTACATGATTTTAATTGCTTTTAATGCTGAAAAGTCAATAATAAGCTAATACAATAATTACTCTCATGATGGAGGTTCTAATCCTAAAATTAAAAAGTATTTTCCATAATAGTATACTTGAAGATAGATAGTATGCATTATAAAGGTATTATTAATGCATTATAATGCCTTGTAATACACATAATCAGTAGTACGTTCTCCTGTGTAATTGCAACCACAGTTACTATACATTGTACAGTAATACCTACACAGAGTTACACCTTAAAATAGTATAAATGACTAAAACATTCAATATGTTTTGTATAATTTCATCATTATGTGTCATAATGGCTTATACCCTTTAAAAAAATTATAATGAATAGGTAAGCACAAATGCAATTGTTCTTAAATTGTGGATCGCAAGTCAGTTTTTGGATATGAATGTAAAAACAATGCTATATGCAAAATTAAAATTGCAACTAACCATATAATATTTCACTTAGAATAGCAAAATAAATAGGTGTTATACCTTTATAATGCATGAATAATACCTTTATTATACATTTTATATAAAGGCCTCAAATAAAGTGTTAACATATACAGAAAAACAATTTTTTTTTTATGTTTTGTAAGTTGCTCTGGGCTTAAATTTGAATTTGAGTGTAAGTTAGCTTGAATAGTAAGGCTCATTGTATACATCTTTACTGTGGCACGTTACTCAAATGTAACAGTATGTGTGCACACTTGTTCTTCAAAGGCATGACAGCCTCACAGAAACCTGATGCATAATGGTAGGGGGGGTGCAAGAAATATATTAGTTATGGTAATACCCTGTGCTCAAGCAGAACACAGCCTGAGGGACGGGAGAGGGGATCAAAGCCTTGCTTTTCTCTTTGGACCCTCTGTGACCCCTCCCCCTCATCCCTGTCTTCCTCGGCAGGAAGCCCCCTCATCTAAAAAGCATTTGCCACAAAAGTTACAGTTAGGTAAACCACTGTGCTCACAATGCTTAAGTTATTGCAAAAAGGGTTAGCCAGAAATTAGTATCAACAGTCCAGGTAGTCAAGTTTTTATTTGTATAGTGCTTTTCACAACACACATAGTTTCAAAGCAGCTTTACAGGAAATCATGCATTAACAAAAAATTAAACTTTAATATCTATAAAGTCTTAGAGTGATCATTGTGTAGTTTGAATAAATATGATTGTATATTGTGTATAGAAATTAAATAATTAAATAATAATTGTATTTAGAACTCCTGTGAGCAAGCTGAAGGTGACTCTGGCAAGGAACACAAAACTCCATAAGATGTTGGTGTCACAGTGTATCACTATTATGTTCTCAAGGACTCTTATTTTGATATAGTGTTTTGTCTTACATCATCACTTTGCCATAAACTCCATTTCCCATGTTGCACTGCCCTCATCACTGCCATCTGTTCCCCATCTTCATCACCTGTTCTCCATTCTCTCATCATCACCTGTTTGTATAAATACCCTCTAGTTTTTTTCCCTCATTGTCAGTTCTAGATCATTTTTACTTGTGTGAATTTCACTACAGACAACTGTTATGTTTTGTAACCTTTATTTTTATTGTCTTCTATGTATTCACATCTTCTTTGTAGATTAAACAGAAGCTGCATTTAGATCCTGCTCTCTCACATCATCACTACAAAACATGATAGAAGAACTGACCATGATATGGATCTAGCAGCTGTAAGAATTCTCCTCCTTACGCAAGGGGACCGTCCAGTTGAGGATCACGTCCGTGAGTTTCTAGAACTGGCTAACTTGGTGCACTATGATGACCACTCTCTGGTGGTTTTCTTCAGGGTTTGTGTTCATAGTGCACTAAGGGCACAGATGCCTCCGACGGATCCTCACTGGATGTTGTGCTGGCTCAGCCTTGGCTCTCCGATCCTCCGGCTAAGCCTCGGCTCTACGATCCTTCGGCTCCACCAGAGACCTACATCCCTACAGCTCCGCCTTGGTCCACAGTCCCACCGGCTCCGCCTCAATCCTCCAATCCCCCAGCTCTGCCTTGGTCCTCCAAGCCTACGGCACTGCCTTTGTCCTCCGAGCCTCCTGCTCCACCATGGTCCTTCAAGCCTTCGGCTGCTCTCCTGGCACTAAGACCCCCAGTTCCGCCTCTCAAGCCTCTCACGGCTCCAACTTCCATGGCTCTGCCCCTCGAGCCTCTCACAGCTCCACCTCCCTCAGCTCCACCTGCCTTCATCGAGCCTCCCTCGGCTCCACCTACCTTTGTCGAGCCTTCCACGACTCCACCCTCAGAGTCTTCCACGGCCCCACCCTCTAAGTTTCCACCTCCTGTGCCCAGGCCTCCTGACCCTGTTCCTGCCCTGTGGCTGCCTCCCAGGCCTCCTGACCCTGTCCCTGCTCTGTGGTCACCTCCCAGGTCTACTGACCCTATCCTTGCCCTGAGGCCTCCTCCCAGGCCTCCTGACCCTGTCCCTGCTCTGTGGCCACCTCCCAGGCCTTCTGACCCTATCCATGACCTGTGGCTGCCTCCCAGGCCTCCTGACCCTGCTCTGTGGTCACCTCCCAGGTCTCCTGACCCTATCCTTGCCCTGAGGCCTCCTCCCAGGCCTCCTGACCCTGTCCCTGCTCTGTGGCCACCTCCCAGGCCTTCTGACCCTATCCATGCCCTGTGGCTGCCTCCCAGGCTTCCTGACCCTATCCTTGCCCTGTGGTCACCTCCCTGGCCTCCTGATCATCCCCAGACTCCTCCCTGGCCACCAGATCATCTGCCAATTCCTCCTGGACCCCATAATAATCTCTTGGATCCTTCCTCATCATCTGCATCTTCCTGCCATCCTCTTCCGTCTGTGGGCGCAAGGAGTCACCCTTTGGGGGTGGGGGAGAGGGGGTTGGGTTCCGTCACAGTGTATCACAATTATGTTCTCAAGGACTCTTATTTTGATATAGTTTTGTCTTATGCCATCAGTTTGCCATAAACTCCGTTTCCAATGTTGCACTGCCCTCATCACTGCCATCTGTTCCCCATCTTCATCATCTGTTCTCCTTTCCCTCATCATCACCTGTTTGTATAAATACCCTCTAGTTTTGTTCCCTCATGGTCAGTTCTAAATAGTTGATACTTGTGAGAAATTCACTACAGACAACTGTTATGTTTTGTAACCTTTATTTTTATCATCTTCTATGTATTGTCATATTCTTTGTGGATTAAACAGAAGCTGCATTTAGATCCTGCTCTTTTGCCCCATTACTACAAAACGTGACAGTTTGTTAATGGAGAAAAATAACCTTGGGAGAAACCAGGCTCACTGTGGGGTCCAGTTCCCCTCTGGCTAAACAACATGAATATAATGCCAGTATTAGTTATTTATGTGCAGTGCAAGTCATGGTTTTAAATGTGAAAATTGAGCAAGTGGTAAGGTCCATTGTTTAAAAAAAAAAAAATATATATATATATATATATATATATATATATATATATATATATATATATATATATATATATATGTATATATATACATATATATTATATTTTTTACTTTAAGATTAATGACTAATGTCTTTGAAGTCCATCCTGAATTAACTGTAGAAGGTCACATTGATGCATTGTCCTTTGTTAGTTGGCTGATGAAAGCTTTTGTTGGCAATTAAATGATAGTTTATGTATTCCATTTCAAGAGTGTAGTCCATCAATAAACAAAGGTGATGCAGGCAGAGATTAATGAGGTGCATCACATTTCAACCTGCAGATCATATCAGTGACGTTCGGCGGGGTCCATCCTAAGTCCAAGGTTCAGGCAGTGGCATATGAAGTATCCCATGTCTTACAGTTGGACTTAGCATCAGTTCATCCTCTGAAGTCAAAAGACTTAATTGATGTCTGGCTGGTACCAGCTGTAGTTTGTCGTCATCCTTCAGAGACACGAAGCAGTGGAGTCTGACACCAAGCAGGAACAGAGCTGGATCTGGCTGGCTCTGGTAACCTCGGGATATGAATCCCAAGTTTAAGACATGGAAACAAAACAAAAAATAATAATATTAGCGTAGATGCCATAAAATTTTATGCAGAGTTATAGATCATCTATAACTCTGCATTGACAACTGAATTGAGTCTACACTAATATTAATTTTTTGGATGTGTCTGTCATCCAATTAATTCTGCTCCATGTTTTGCAACTGAAATAGGATAAAGGCCAGGATATCAACAGCTGGTGAATTGTGGAACCTTGCCAATCATAAATATTGCTTATTTTGTGTTACTTCATTAAAGTTTTCTTTTGTCAGTTGTAGCCATGGCTTAACATTTTGTGCAGGTGCTTCAACATGTTGAGCTGTGGTGCTCATGTGGTTGATGCAAGATTGAATCTGGCTCATGTTATTTGCTGAACCTGCCTCTCCCCAGGAGAACAAGTGTCCAGTTACTGTAGATGAATGGAACAAAATTAATCTCACTCTATCTAAATAATAATAATATATATATATTTTTTTTAAATGTGTGCAGAAGGGAGTGCCCAAGTACAAAGATGGCAGACATATTATTATTATTATTCCGGGGGGGGGGTCATGTGCCAACTAAACAACTGCCATTAAGATGGATGGGAATCCTTACAGATAGCTTTCTCCAGGTTTTATGGGTCTCCTTGGTTAAGAACCAAAATGTCATACTATCATTGTTACATGAGGCTTTAAACTGTGTATTACGTTGAAACTCCTAAAAAAAAGTTTCCACCCAAATGTCAAAAACTCATCAAAGTACATTTTTTGCATTTGGTTGTTTGTGAGAGTTTGAGATTTGGATTTTGAAAGAGGCTATTTACTCCATATGTTGCTATAGATTATCAGAAATATTTCTGTGGAACCAAAAACACAAAAGTAAAAACAATAGCTACAATCCTGAGTACTTTTAGCAATTTGCACATTTAACGGCATATGTCTGTGTGTTGGGGAATTCCCTCAAAGACAAAGAGTATAACATTTATGTCAGATTTATCTAGCATGTAATTACTCAGTGACTGGAAGGCTCATGATCAGTCTTGTCTCTGAAAGCAAGCGCAAGGCCACATAAGTGACACTAGTCCACCCAGACTGACGGCTGAATTACTGAATCAAAATTGCAGAAATATACTAACAGTTTGCCAATAAAATAAAATGCATTTTGTCGAACACAAAATAGCTCACATGCAAGATAATCATCATATTCCTGTTATGTCCATATTCCATGTGTGTTTTTATTTCAAAAAATTTGATATGACTATGGTGAACTGAAATGGGTTGCGGCGCACTTCTCCGAGTCGCTCATGTTCTCTGCATTGCACAGCTCTTTACAGTCATGCCTGGAAACAGATCCGTTTACTGTGTTTAGCACCAAGATAATTTATCCAGACTTTGTCTCACTTAATTTATTATTATTTTATGTGGGAGTGTGGTATATGTTTCTGTAGATGACATGGCAGGGTATGAAATTAGCGGGTAATTTTGCTCGTCGTCTACCCACAACTATGGCAGGCAACCTGTAAGACGTAGTGACAAATGACAAGAAATGCAGTTTGACACAAATATGCAAATATTTGTGTCAAATACACACGTTTTAAGAAGCACACTTGATTATATTTTGAAAAACATTTCTTCTCTGTCCGTAATCTGGGAACAATTTGCAGGAATAGTGTCGTTTATCAGAATGCTGAATATGATCTCAGACCATCTCAGGATGCAAGGACATTGGAGCGACAGGTGAATTGTCATATGTGTCATAATTCAGTAGCTACAACCTCAGAAATGGTTCTTGTACAAGAAGTTTCTCTTCTGTGCTTGTCTACTCTTTAGCCTGCATTTGAATGTAACATTCCCCAACTCTATAGGACAGTTGTTAAATAGAACATCTGATTCACTCATGTTTTTCACCAAACCTCCTATTGTACATAGACTACTAATCAAAAGAAATATTTTGCAGCATTGCAGCTCCACGAAGCCCAGAACGTCAGCCAAAGGAGAGTTGTCAGCTTAATTAAAGATTCGATCTTTGGGAAAATAGCCAGTGGCTGGGTTTCCCGATAACGTTGCAACTTAAGCTTTTACGATCATCTTAACTAAATTGCTCGTTATTTTATGATGGAGTAACGCCTGTTTCCCAAACCAGCACGTAGATCACTCATTATAAAGTATAAATTAAGTGCTTTGTTACGGGAGCTCTCCGGTCCAAAGGTTCTGAAAATTTGGCCATTGTGTCCAGGAGTTTGTCTTCTCAACATTAAAATAATGTAGAAATCCTAACAAACATGGAAGTTGTTTGTAACCTTGTCGAGGCACCTAAATTTATTAACTATTACAAAATGTAATTAAATAATTATGGCTTTGTTAAGACAGGGTTTCAGATGATTGCTCAGCTTATAGAGATTAATAAAAGTGATGCTAGGAGTAGATGTAGCTGATGAACACTGATTCATAATAAGGGGATCTCACATAGCCTGTGTTGTTTCTTTGGCTGGAAACTTAACAGATGCACAAAGAACAGGATTAAAATGACGAACATCAGTACTGAACTACTCATAGACCTTTCTAAACAGAATGAAGGGAATCTCTCATTGTGTAATGATGAGGTAGGCTGAGAGGATTCCATTTGCGGATCTTTATTAAAGGATCTGAACAAATATTCCAAACAGTAGTCATCAATCATAGTCAGGTCACAAGCTTTGCTCGAAAAAACAAATAAATCGGTCTACAGGCAAAAAAATCCAGCAAACATAAGCAATAGTCATAACAGTCAGTCTAAACAATGGCATGGAAGAAACGCTTGGTAAGGCAGATTAACTGGCAATACTTCGTAATGTGTTAATGTGAACACGTGGCTTATATACATGGTGAACAGGAAATGACAAGACAGGAACTGATGTGGCAGGAACAGGAAGTGACAGTTCAAAATTAATGTGAGGGCTCCCTCTGGTGGATGGAAGACTGCTCAAACATTACAGATCCCCCCCCCCCCACACACACACACCTCCCTTAAGAACACATCCAGGTGTTTCTCTCCTGGGACGACCTCTTGGTCTGGGTGCTGGACGATCCAGATGGGCTTGGTGAAAGTCTCTGGTGAGTGATGGGTCCAAGATGTCCTTAGCTGCTACCTATGATCTCTCCTCTGGGCTGTATCCCTCCCAGTCCATGAGGTATTGTAGTTGACCACCCCTCCTGTGAGAATCGAGAATCTCTCAAACTAGGTAGGCAGGAGCTCCACTGATTTCGAACGGCGGAGGAGGTCCCTCGTCAGTGGCCTCGGGACTTGGTGTCTCGTGGACCGGTTTCAGGAGGGACACATGAAAGGAAGGATAGATGCGGTAAGTAGCAGGCAATTCTAAATGGTATGTGACATGATTAACTTGACGTATAATCTTGAAATGACCAACATACCTTGGACTCAGTTTTTTGCAAGGGAGTTTCAGGCACAGATCACAAGTTGAAAGCCATACAATTTGACCTGGTTGATACTTAGGATGGGGGCATCTGTGTCAGTCAGCTTGGATCTTTTGAGATCAAATAGCTCATTGGAGACGGACATGAGCACTGTCCCAGACCAGCTCACTTCTTCTAATCCAATCATCCATGGCAGGCACTTCAGATGGCTCCCCAGACCAAGGAAATAGGGGAGGTTGATATCCCAGGATGCACTGAAAGGAGGTCAGACCTGTAGAAGAGTATGTGAGGGAGTTTTGGAAATATTCTGCCCATGGGAGGAAGATAGTCCACTTATCCTTTTCCTTGCTACAGTATGGTCTTAAGTATATACCAATCTCCTGATTGAGATGCACCACTTGTCCATTAGCCTGAGGATGATATCCAGAAGTGAGACTGACATTGATGTTTAAGAGTTGGCAAAAGGCTCTCCATACCCCTGAAGTGAACTGTGGCCCTCAATCAGTGACAATGTCATTGGGTAATCCATAAATTCTAAATACTTGATTGAACAGAACTTGGGTGGTTTCCATGGCAGTGGGTAAACCTTTCAATGGCATAAGATGACAAGATTTTGAGAAGCGATCAATGGTGAACACGATGGTGGTGAATCCTTGAGAATTAGGCAGGTCAGTGACAAAATCAGTAGACAAGTGGGACCAGGGTTGTTGAGGAATAGGTATTGGCTCTAGGAGTCCTGCAGGAATTTGGCGAGGTGTCCGTGATTGGGTGCAGGTCTGACAGGCCTGTACATAATTATTGAAGTCAGCGGATATTGTGGGCCACCAGAATGAATTTCTGACTAGAGCATTGGTATGATTAATTCCAGGATGTCCAGAGGCAAGTGATGTATGAACCCATTGAATGATTCCGTTGTGAAGACTGGATGGAACATAGATTTTGCCAGCGGGACACTCTGGAGGGGAAGGCTCCTCTTGTTGGACATGTTGAATCTCCTTTATGATATCCCACCTGATGGGTGCAATGATGACTGAGGAAAGTAAGATATTTTCTGATCTGCAGATGCATTGAAAGACTCATAGATACGTGACAATGCATCGGCCTTACTATTTTTGCTTCCTGGACGGTATGTGACTTTGAAATTGAAACAAGTGAAAAAGAGTGCCCATCTGGCTTGGCGAGGATTCAATCACTTGACATCCTTGATGTATTCCAGATTCTTGTGATCCGTGATGACTTGGAATGGATGCAGTGCACCTTCTAGCCAGTGTTGCCATTCTTCTAGAGCGGCCTTGATAAACAGTAATTCCTTGTTACCAGTGTCATAATTACTCTCTGCTGGGGTTAACTTTCAAGAAAAGAATGCACAGGGGTGTAACTTGCTTGGGTTTCTGTGATGTTGGGAGAGAACAGCACCAATTCCACAATCAGAGGCATCGACCTCTACTATGAAGGGAATTTGAGGGTCTGGATGCTTGAGAATTGGAGCTGAGGTGAAACTGGACTTGAGTTTCTTGAGGTTTTTTGTTGCTGCCTCCATCCAAGCCAACTTCTTAGGTTTTCCTTTAAGAAGGGAGGTGATAGGTGCAGCTATGGTATTGTAGTTACGGATGAATCTGCGGTAGAAATTAGCGAAGCCTAGAAATCATTGTAACTCCTTGACAGTGGTAGGTATGGGCCAGTCAATGACCGCTTTTACCTTGGTGAGATCCATTTCAACTTATGAGTGGCTAATATTATAACCCAAGAACATGGTAGACAGGACATGAAACTTGAAATTTTTTGGCTTTGACAAAGAGATTATTCTGTAGCGTGACAAGACAATTCTTACATGGTTGACATGTTCTTCAGTGGACTGGATATAGATCAAGATGTCGTTTATGTAGACTATCACATACTGATTCAGGAGATCCTTGAAGATTTCATTAACAAAAGACTGGAATACTGAGGGTAAGTTGGCGAGTCCATAGGGCATGACCAAGTATTCGTAGTGCTCCCTGATGGTGAGAAAAGCTGTCGTCCATTCATCAACCTCACGTATTCTGATGAGATTGTAAGCAGATCTGAGGTCTAATTTAGTGAAATATCGGGCCTCTCGTAATTGTTCCAGTGAAGAAGGGATAAGAGGCAGAGGATGACAGTTCTTAACTGTAATTGCGTTGAGTGCTCGATAGTCAATACAAGGTCATAAGCCGCCATCTTTCTTGTCAACAAAGAAGAACCCGGAGGCTGCTGGGGAAGTGGATGGTCTAATAAATCCATATGATAGAGCCTCTTCAATGTATTCTTCCATGGCCTTGATCTCAGGGATGGACTGTGGGTAAACATGGCCTTTAGGAGGAGAAGTGTTAGGAAGAAGGTCAATGGCACAGTCCCAAGAGCGAATAGGTGGTAACTTGGTGGCTTGTTCTTTACTAAACACCTCCGCTAACTCAGCATACTCGTTGGGAACATTTTCTGGTAATGGAATGAGGTTCTTGGTGAAATGGGTTGTGCAGACTGTAAGGTTGGTGGGCAGTTCCAGACTGTGAACATGACAATGAGGCGACCAACGGATTAAATCCTTGTTCCTCCATGAAAACTGTGGTTCGTGAGTAGACAACCAAGTATATCCTAGAATCACTGAATTTTGAGGTGATATCTTGATATCTTCAATGTGAAGCAGACCGACTTGGAGGTTTAAAGGAAGAGTTTGATGAGTGATACAACCTTTACCGATGGGACTATCATCCACAGCGATAACAGCGATAGGTGGTTCACATTTTCTGAGTCCTGAGAATATTTAATTGTTTTACTAAATCTTGGTGGATCACATTCGCAGCAGCTCCAGAATCTATTAATGCTAAGAAGTGATGTTCTTAGTTAGCGACTGACAACATGATGGGGAGAGACAAGCATTGACTGAATGATAGAGTGTTAAAGATGTGACTCACTCGATAACTTTGTGAAGCGGTGGCATCAGGTTTAATGGGGCAGTTGGAGCAGCGATGACCTGGTTCACCACAGTAGAAGCAGAGCTTATTGAGTAATCGTCTTTTCCGTTCATCTGGTGGTACATGTGTTTGTCTCATCTGCATGGCTTCAGTAGGGTTAGGCTGACATGGTACTTGAACGGTGGTTGTAGGCATATGAAAAGCTAGGGAGGTATTAGGACATGGTTGTGATCGTAAAAGATTGTCTATTTTGATAGTGAGGGTAACAAACTGAGAGAAGTCGAGGGAGTCATCTTTGCATAATAATTCAGCTTGTAGTTTAGCAGACAAACTGGAATGAAAAATTTGCTTCTAAGCGATGTCATTAAACCCACTCTGTGCTGCAAGGGTTCTAAACTGAATGGCATGATCTGAAGCAGGTCTGTTGCCTTGGTGAAGCTGAGTTAGTTGAGATGCTGCATCCATACCCCCAGCAGGATATTGAAAAACATCACGGATCAGGTTAGTGAAATAAGTGTACAACTGTTGAATACTTGCATCATGATCCCAAACAGCTGTAGCCCATTCTAATGCCTTCCCGGTAAGCAAAGTCATGATAAAGGAACACTTCTTATTGTCTAGGTTAAAAACTTCAGGTTGATTTGAGAAATAGATAGAACATTGCCATAGGAACCCAGTACAGTTATCAGGAGAGCCATCAAACTTATCAGGCAGAGCAAATCTTACCAGATCAGGGTGTGGTGCAGTAAAGGACCGAATGTATTGTGTCAAATGTTCGTTGGTGGCTTGCAGAGTCAATAACTGGTGTTGAAAAACCTTGAGCATTTCATTTTGATACCCAATGGTAGAAAGAAGTTGAGAGACATCCGCTGAATCCATGCTGGGCAAAGTATTCTGTAATGATGAGGTTGGCTGAGAGGATTCCATTTGTGGATCTTTATTAAAGGATCTGAACAAATATTCCAAACAGTAGTCATCAATCGTAGTTGGGTCACAAGCTTTGGTCGAAACAGATAAATCGGTAATCCAAAGACGTGAAACCAGCAAACGTAAGCAATAGTCATAACAGTCAGTCTAAACAATGGCATGGAAGAAACTCTTGATAAGGCAGACTAACTGGCAGTACTTCGCAATATGTTAATGTGAACACATGGCTTATATACATGGTGAACAGGAAATGGCAAGACAAGAACTTATGTGGCAGGAACATGAAGTGCCAATAAAACGTAATACTGTATTATGTGTCATGTAAATTTAGATTTATCTTTAGACTTAATTTAGACCTATCACGTTGCATGCGCAGACTGTGGAGACTGCCAGTTGATTTCAATGTGGTTTGTTCACACTTTGTTATCCTCTAAAACAATATTCCAATGATCAAAATATATTTATATAATTTATTCAATGTCCCTTTGTCTCTGATAAACTGAGAACAATGCAAGAAAGATACATTTAAGTTGCACTTAATGGACTTAGGAGCGGTTCAAAGCTCTCTAATTTACGAAAGTTTTTAGGGTAGTACTTAGATAACGATGCTTTTGGGAAACACACCGTAGAGATGAAGTACTACTTAAGTGCTACTTATATTCTTCTTAGTGCTTCGGGAAACCGAGCCAACACTTGTGCAAATCAGGGGGACTGAAAAGTGTCTAATAAAATGTTTATTGCAATATCTCTTATTTTAATTTATTGTATTTTTTTATATGGCCATTTCATTTTTCATTGCATCAATATGACCTATTAAGGTACATTTCTATTAATAAACTTAATAATTGTTCAAAAACAAATAATTATTTTTATTGTATATGTAATTATGCAACTCTAAGTATTAATCTAAGTGTAAATGAGCGAATATTGATTCATAAAGGCTGAGGAAAGGGGCACACTTCATAATATTCATGATAAAATTAGGCACAGAATAGAGGTCCACCCTGTTTCACCAAGGTCCACACATTTAGTGATTTATGGCCTTGCCCCTGTCTGAAAGCAAAAGAAAAGTGTCCCATTTTTAGCAATCTGTACACAAAAAATAAATAAATAAATAAATAATTTTGGCTACATGTTCAATTTACTTAATTTAAATAAACTAAAGCAACACAATTCTACAACATTTTGTCACAACTTAATTTCATTGCATTCTATCCATTTACATTTGTAAAACGGAAGTTTGGAAATACATTAATTATTTTTGTGGTGTTAATGCATTGATGAAACTGGTAGGGGATTTCCATTTCACAGCATGCTTTACATGGGACTCGATAGGAAAGTAAATGTTAAAATTAAGTTTTATTTTATGTGTTTTTGTGTTAAATATATAATTAAAATTAATGAAATAATAATAAAAATGAAATAAAAAAATATTAAATAAAATGAAAATAAAAAAGTAAATAACAACAAGAATAATAATAATAATAATAATAATAACAATGCACTATTTTTGCATTTCTGGAAAGAAAAAACAAACAAACAAAAAACCAAAACAAAACAAAAGCAGTGCTTGCAAAGCAGCAAAAGAATAGTGTAAAAATGTTAAGTTTAGATTTTAGATCAGACCCGTTTTGTCATTGTCCTGACACTTAAAAAAATGGTTAAATATGAAAGAAAAGACCAATTAAAATTCAGTATGCAAATACATGCAAGAAAGAAGATCAGTCACAATACTGTATGCTAATATCAAAATCAAAATCAAATCACTTTTATTGTCACACAGCCATATACACAAGTGCAATGGTGTTCGAAATTCTTGGGTGCAGTTCCGATCAACATAGCAGTCGTGACAGTAGCAGTGATGAGACATATACCAATTTACAATAACATCAAATTAACACAGCACAATTTAAAATCTAATATACACATAATTACACACAACACAATATACAAATAATAACATACACTGTACAGTATACAATACACACAATATAGATACACATTATTCAATAAAAAAAAAAAAGTATATATAGTAGTATATATAGAATGTACAGTAGGTTGTATTGTACTGTATTGACATTCAGGCTGTCGGTTGATAGTAAGTTGTTAAGAGAGAATATAATATAATAATAATATAATTTATGACAGTCCGGTTTGAGATATAAGAGTAAGAGTAATAAAGTGCAGTGCTGATGTATTTTGATCGTGGGAGATCAAGAGTTCAAAAGTCTGATTGCTTGGGGGAAGAAGCTATCATGAAGTCGGCTGGTGCGGGTCCTGATGCTGCGATACCGCCTGCCTGATGGTAGCAGTGAGAACAGCCCATGGCTCGGGTGGCTGAAGTCTCTGATGATCCTCTGAGCTTTTTTCACACACCGCCTGGTATATATGTCCTGGAGGGAGTGAAGCTCACCTCCGATGATGTGTCTGGCAGTTCGCACCACTCTTTGCAGTGCTTTGTGGTTGTGGGCGGTGCTATTGCCGTACCAGGCGGAGATGCAGCCAGTCAGTATGCTCTCTACAGTGCAGGTGTAGAACCGTGTGAGGATGTGGCCGTCCAGCCGTCTCAGGAAGAAGAGGCACTGATGAGCCTTCTTCACAACAACTTCAGTGTGGATGGACCATGTGAGTTCCTCAGTGTTGTGGACACCCAGGAACTGGAAGCTGCCGACTCTCTCCACTGGTGCTCCATTGATGGTGATGGGACTGTGTTCTCTGTCTTTTCTTCTGAAGTCCACCACAAGCTCCTTTGTCTTACTGACGTTGAGGGAGAGGTTGTGCTCCTGACACCAGTGTGTCAGAGTGTGCACCTCCTCTCTGTAGGCTGTTTCATCATTGTCAGTGATCAGACCTACCACCGTCGTGTCATCAGCAAACTTAATGATGGCATTGGAGCTATGTGTTGCCACACAGTCATGTGTGTACAAGGAATACAAGAGTGGGCTGAGAACACAGCCCTGTGGGGCTCCAGTGTTGAGGGTCAGTGATGAGGAGATGTTGCTGCCTATTCTAACCACCTGGTGTCTGCTTGACAGGAAGTCCAGGATCCAGCTGCACAGTGAGCTGTTTAAGCCCAGAGCCCGGAGTTTCTCATCTAGCTTGGAGGGCACTATGGTGTTGAATGCTGAGCTTTAGTCTACAAACAGCATTCTCACATAAGTGTCCTTTTTTTCCAGGTGGGAGAGAGCATTGTGTATTGTAGATGCAATGGCATCATCAGTGGAGCGGTTGTTGCGGTAAGCAAACTGCAATGGGTCTAGAGAGAGAGGCAGCACAGAGCAGATGTAATCTCTGATTAGTCTCTCAAAGCATTTGCTGATGATGGGGTTCAGAGCAACTGGACGCCAGTCATTTAAGCAAGTTATTTTTGATTGCTTTGGAACAGGCACAATGGTGGATGTTTTAAATCATGTGGGGACTACAGACAAAGAGAGGGAAAGGTTGAAAATGTCTTTAAAAACACCAGCCAGCTGGTTCGCGCACGCTCTGATGACGCAGTCCGGAATGCCGTCTGGGCCCGCGGCTTTGCCGATATTCACCCGTCGGAAGGATCAGGTTACATCCGCTACAGAGACAGAGAGTGAACTAACCTCTGTAGATTCGGTCGCGAGAGCTTTCTCTGCGAGGGCTGTGTTATTTCCCTCAAAACGAGCATAAAAAGTATTTAGCTCATCCGGGAGAGAGGCAGCGGTGTTCGTGGCGGAGTTTTTATTCCCTTTAAAGTCCGTGATGATGTTAATTCCCTGCCACATGCTTCTAGAGTTGGTGGTGTTAAACTGTCCTTCAATCTTGGTCCTGTACTGGCGTTTTGCTGTTCTGAGTTTTTCGGAGGCATAACTGGCTTGTTTATGCTCCTCCATGTTCCTGGAATTGAAAGCGGAGGTCCGCACATTAAGTGCCGTGCGAACATCGCTACTTATCCATGGCTTCTGGTTCGGATAGATCTGAGTTGTTCTGGTCGGAACGACATCCTCCACGCATTTTCTGATGAAACACATTACGCTATCAGCGTAAAGCTCGATGTCATCATCAGAGGCGGACCGGAACATTTCCCAGTCCGTGTGATCAAAACAGTCCTGTAGCGTAGAGTCTGATTGGTCCGACCATACTCCCATACAGATCTTTGAGTGCCCGGTCTGTGTCGGCTTGTGGCGGGATGTACACAGCAGTGATAATGACCGCTGTGAATTCCCTTGGTAGCCAGAATGGTCGACACAGAAGCATGAGAAATTCCAGATCAGGAGAGCAGAAAGACTTGATAGAATGTACGTTCCTCTGATCACACCAGGATTTGTTGATCATAAAACATACACCACCACCTCTGCTTTTACCTGAGAGGTCTTTCGCTCTGTCCGCTCAGTGCACGGAGAATCCCGCGGGTTCAATGGCTGAGTCTGGAATCTCCGCAGACATCCAAGTTTCCGTTAAGGCAGATAATGCAGCAGTCCCTCGTCTCTCATTGGAAAGAGATCCGCGCTTTCAGCTCGCAGAGCTTGTTATCCAGAGACTGAACATTTGCCAGTAGAATACTGGGTAGCGGGGGTCGATTTGCGCGGCGTCACACTCTGATGAGAACGCCGGCTCTGTTTCCCCTTTTCCTCCTGCATTTCCACGTCTGGACTGCCCAGACAAAGGGCTCCGCTTGCGTGTTTGTAAACAGCGGGTCGGCATTGAGGAATTTGAAGTCCGGTATACGGTGTGAAATTGCTGAACCAATGTCCAAAAGTGTTTGTCTGTCATAGACAATAAGGCAAACAACATCCCAGACAAAAAACATAAGAATTGTGAACAAAACAAACAAAACACTACCATGTTGTGTCGGAGCTCGCAACACAGCAGCCATACTCGGCGCCATCTTGAGTCCAATATAACGAATATATACACATAATATAATATAACGAAGATGCCATTGCTGTCAGTTACATTTTAAATGTGTGAACATTCTAACTGTATGTCAATGGGACATTTTCAAACTTAAATCTTTATTTTCTTCAAAAGTATAAAGTTCACAAAAAAAAAATAAAAAAAATAAAATAAAAATAAAATAAAATGAATAACACAGTAAGAAATATTCCAATAAAGTGTTAGTAGAGTTTGTATGTTTTGTGGTTCAGTCTGAATTAGTAGTAGTGTAATACTCAGTATTAGGAATGTAGAAAAAACCTAACCAGAATGTATGAGGAATATCAATACATTGTTGCCATTAAAGCACTTTAATTAATATCATACTAAATGCACTGTCATATCATGGAAGATAATTATATGGGCATTTCCATGTAATCTTAATGCTTCGTGATGTCACAATAATCCCTATCATTAGCTTGAATTGTAACATGTTTAGTCTGGCCCATTGTGTAAACTCACTAACATCAGAACTCTGCACCCACTGACAGTCCTTTATGATTTATAAATGCAGCTGTGGAAACGATACGAGTCACAAAGTTAATATTTGGACAAACCTGTAAGAGTATTCTGTATGTGAGAGAAAAAAAAAAGAAAAAAAAAAACTGAACATCTCTTTTCTTGACAGTTTTTGTGTTATTTCTTTGCAGTCAGGTTGATAATCCATCATACTTACTCTCAACACATGTCTGTATTGTAATGAGGTAATGTGATGAGTGAGTAACTTATGATCAAGTGATAACAACCAAAGACTAATTTATATCAATTTTCATAAACCACAACGATCCCATCAATCACTGGCAACAACAACAGGGACTTTTTGCTCATATACCGTTTGTCCATATTTCTACTCAAAAATATTTTGCATCCAATGTTGGAGAGTAACTACTAAAAGTAGAGATGCAACTAAATGAGCAACATTTTTCAATAGCTTGACAATAGCCCAGCTCTACCCAAAATTAATGTAGCTTCTCCAGTTACAACAAGTAGCAATAAAGTGTGACAAAATCCTGCATCTATGTTTACAGTAATATGTCACATTACACTGTGCAAACTGCTTTAAAGCATCCAAACTGAGGCAGCAATCAAACAAACTCCCAAATGGTAATACGTTCTCACTCTGAAGGCATCAAATATTGTTGCTTGTGCAAGAGTTTTGCTCATCAAAATGTGAATCCCAAAAGCAGCTTTCACCGTCTATTTTCGACATATCCGGCAAATGCATTGCTTTGAATGAGAAACCTTTGGCATCAATAGACTGATGTGACGGCATTGGAATTTTATCATAGTGGAAATTATGTTGGGGTACAATTTTGTCATTGTGACATGATATGTTGGGGAATGATTTTAATTTTATTTGAAATCAGCAAGATTTATTCACAGTTTGCAGGGGTTAAGAATTAATCCATCGTTTTCTGTACAAATTCTGCTATGCTAAAATGACCTCTTTCATTCCAGGTGTATTCCAAGACTTCCGACCAGTTTGTGTGAAGACAAACATAAATTTATGTTTTTATTCCATGATCATGGCCACCAGGCGTCTGCCATAACACATCCCACACTTGTTCTAAAACATACAAAACTTGCCGCCTCAAGAAGCGACACAGGTTTGATGTCAGCAATATCAAATGCCATTGGCTTTTGCATGTCTTGTGACCAACTGTTACAAGCTCAAATTTGGATATATCTTTTGAATGAGATGTGACCAGTGTTTTAGAGCTCCTAGGATTTGACTGCCTTCATGGAGGAGGAAGATTTTCAGTGATTAATACCTTTAGTTTCACTCTGTTCCTCACACAAAGCTATCGTATGGTTTGGAATACTGTTAGTCTGTTTGTATATATATATATATATATATTAAATACATTATTGTGATTGTTCTTTATTTGTTCGTTAAGTTTTTTAAATATTTTTGAGAATTGGTGAAGTTTAGGCATAGGGATGGGATTTGGTGTGTAAAAATATCAATATAATAGCGTAACATAGATACAATTATTGTAACTAAATGTACCTGGTTGTTACATAGATAAAAAAATCAGGATGGGTTAGGGAATCTAAAATATCAGTATGCTTGTATAATGTAACCACAATTTGAAAGTATATATATATATATATATATATATAGATAGATAGATATAGATATATATATATATATATATATATATATATAAACATATCTCCATTAAACCAAGCAATAATATCCAAAGATTGACAAGATTGACAATGACAATTCCATTTGAGACTGCCCTGGGCTCTCCTGCTGGTGCTTTTGGCATCTGTAGATTGACGCGCTGGGCTCTTGCACAAGTGGCAGTATTTGACACCTTGGAAGTGAGAAAGTGTTGTAAATGGTTGTCTCTCTCTCAATTATTGTTCAGAATTTGATTGATTTCAGTGAAACAGTTAATTTGGATGGTTCATGTAAATGAACCCATCTAAATAAATAAATAAATAAAAATTTTATCTGTTCAGCTGTAGTACCTGTTCAAGTTTAATGCTGTCACCTTTACTGTTAGTCATTACGTTGATCTTCTCCTAACAAGGCCACATGTCAAGGTCTGGGTAGATTAGATAGTAAGCGAACAATCAGTTCTCGTAGTCAACGTGTTGAATGCAGGAGAAATGAGCAGGAGTAAAGACCTGAGCGACTTTGACAAGGGCCAAATTGTTATGGCCAGATGACTGGGTCAGAGCATCTCTGAAACGGCAAGGCTTGTGGGGTGATCCCAGTCAGCAGTGGTGAGTACCTACTGACAGTGGTCCAAGGAGGGACAAACCACAAACCGGCAAAAGGTTGATAGGCGCCGAAGGCACATCGATGTGTGAGGGCAACCAAGGCTATCCCGTCTGGTCCGAACTGACAGAAGGTCTACTGTGGCACAAGTCACAGAAAATTTTAATGATGGTTATGGGAGGAATGTGTCACAACACACCCTGCTGCGTATGGGGCTGCATGGTCGCAGAATGTTCAGAGTGCACATGATAACCCCTGGCCACTGTCGAAAGCGCCTACAATGGGTGGGCACGCGAGCATCGAAACTGGACCTTGGAGCAGTGGAAGAAGGTCACCTTGTCCAATGAGTCCTGTTTTATCCTGTACGTGTGCGCTATTTACCTAGGGAAGTGATGGCACCAGGATGCACTGTGGGAAGATGACAAACCGGTTGATGGAGTGTGATGCTATGGGCAATGTTCTGCTGGGAAACCCTGGGTCCGGCCATTCATGTGGATGTCAATTTGACACGTGCCACCTACCTAAACATAGTTGCAGACCAGGTACACCCCTACATGGCAATGGTATTCCCTGATGGCAGTGGCCTCTTTCAGCAGGATAATAAGCCGTGTCACACTGCACACATTGTTCAGGAGTGGTTTGAGGAACATGATGAAGAGTTCAAGGTGTTGCCCTGGCCTCCAAATTCCCCAGATTTCAATCCGATTGAGCATCTGTGGGATGTGCTGGACCAACAAGTTAGATCCACAGCAGCTTCACCTCGCAATTTACAGGACTTAAAGGATCTGATGCTAATGTCTTGGTGCCAGATACCACAGGACACCATCAGGGGTCTTGTAGAGTCCACGCCTCGGCGGGTCATGCTGTTTTGGTGGCACGCAGAGGACCAACAGCATATTAGGCAGGTGGTCATAATGTTTTGACTCATCAGTGTATGAGTAAGGGTAGCCTGACTGTATTTTAAATACTTGATATTATGAGTAGCTTGTACCGTGCCAAGCTACATTTTCAAAGTAGCTTCCCCCACACTGTTTGTCTCACACCTATGGCACCAGCTTCTGTTTGGATTTATTTGTTTCTTCCATGTTTGCACATAATTCTACTGTACATGCACAACAAGGCCATATGAGTTGCTATTCTTGCGGGACTCAGCGGTAAACAACTTTCAGAGACAAAGCCAGGAAATAAAAGCTGCCTTGGTAGATTAGTTGTCGCCTTGAGCTGGCAGTGCAAATTCATTTCATTGTGTCATTCACAACGAGCTGGCAATGCTTATCTGAAGCCCAATGTTTCATAAGCAAATTGCAGCGCACTCAACTTGTTTGACCACTTTGGCCAGTAAATCTTCCATCCTAACTATACTCATTGGTGATGAGAATGAGCAGTGGCAGGAGAGATATAATGAAGTCCATGCTTTGCTGTAGTTTAGAGCACCTTAGTGGAGTATTGCGCACACGCCAGTGACAACCCTCTCAGTAAAGATATGAATTTGAAATGCTGTGCAGTAAATTTTGCATCTTCAGGAGACGTTCTGGCAATTTATGTATGAACAAATTCTTTCTATAAGCCCATTAAAGCTTTGCTTACATTGGGTACAATATGTTTTCGAATGGCATGCTACTATGCACACTATTGTAGCAGAATGCAGTACAGTATGTATACTGTGTACAGTTTGCAACTTTTTTTGTTTTCATGAAATACCCAGGTGACCAATAACATTTGTTAAATGTGCAGTATCCAACCAGAAACAGACTGCACAGAGTACTGTATTGCACGATGACATGCGCTTGACATGTCCTTCCATTTCCAATGCGAAAAGTGAACTGGAAGAATTATTAACCATGATTTTACAATCTTCTTTTAGACTAATTATTTGATCAGACTAAAAAAAAAAACAAAAAAAACATTGGATTAAAGAAATGCAAAATGATGTTAACTGGATCCCACATGCTGAATTAGCATTACATTTAGTGAGGTCATGTGACAACAATAATGCATACATTATTTCAAATGTTTATTGTCTCACACTGCACAGTGTTTCACATACTATTTTTTTTATAAATATAATATACTGTATATGATTTGCAGTAAGCAATATGCAAGTATAACATATAATATTATCCCTATATTACATTGTATATTTATTGACAGAAATTGAAGAAAGACACACTTAAAAAAATGCTTCATGTGGTAAAATATTATTTAAATTCACTGAATCAACCTAAATACATTAGGTTGCACCAACAAAAACAATTTAAAGGGTTAAATTAAGTAATGTAAAAATTGTAGGTTACTATTTTCACAATGCAGGAAATAACACAAGCCAGACTCAAACTCACGTCACTTACAGTAATATCACTGTGTAAAGTTTCAGAGCATATAACAGTTAAGCCATGATTTCACCATGCATATATTTTTTACTTGTATTTTATTTATTATTTATTTAAAAAAAAAAAATGCTATCTCACATAATTATTCTTATCATAGTTATCTGTAACATGTGCTGGCTGCTGGCAATGATGAAGATGATGATGAAGTGTAGAGAACCCAAGTACAGTTTATTATATAAGTGAAATCCAAAATACCCTAACCATAAACGTGATCTTACAAAAACATGAAATCACATGACAAGTGATCACATGACATGAAACAGGAACTAAACTTTTCAAAATAAAAGACATGAATCAACAAAATACACATGACATATCCCCCCCACTAAGGGGCGGCTCCTGATGCCCCAACACATAAACAAAACACGTAAAATATGACATAAATTAAAAGTTCTGTAGGGAGCTGGGGGGGGGGGTGTCTTGAGGTGTGGGGCGTGTGACCAGGGCAGAGTCTGTGGGGGATGGAGCCATGAGAGGCTCGAGGGGCAGAGCCATGGAACTTGGTGCCGAAGACTCGAAGGGTCAGGGTGGAGCCGATGGCAGGGAGGACCAAGGCGGTGCTGGAGGCTCGGAGGAGCAAGGTGGATCTGGGGGATTGGAAGACTGAGGTGGAGCCGGTGGGACTGAGGACCAAGGTAGAGCTGTAGGGAAGGAGGTCCCCGGTGGAGCTGACAGATCGGGGGGATGAGGCGCAGCCAGAAGATCGGAGAGCCAATGCGAAGCCAGGTGACCGACAGACTAAGGAGGAGCCAGAGGGACGAGGGACCCCGGCAAAGCTGACAGGCTGAAGGACCGTAGTGGAGCCGAGGGAACGCCGAGCTGAGGCAATGTTGAGGGACCGACAGGCCAAGGCGAAGTCCAGGGCTCGGAGGGTCCAGGCCGGGTCGGAGGGCCAAAAGTTCCCCTTGCCTGAGAACTAAGGGTGGGTATAAGGGTGGGAACCATTTCCAGGTCCAACTGCTCAGGTGTGGCTGTGACGTGGCATGGAGCAGACTGAGGCATTGCTGTGATGTGGCATGGAGCAGGCTGAGGCGTTGCTGTGACTTGGCATGGAGCAGGATGAGACGTTGCTGTGACGTGGCATGGAGCAGGCTGAGGCGTTGCTGTGACGTGGCATGGAGCAGGCTGAGGCGTTGCTGTGACGTGGCATGGAGCAGACTGAGGCGTTGCTGTGACGTGGCATGGAGCAGGCTGAGGCGTTGCTGTGACGTGGCATGGAGCAGACTGAGGCGTTGCTGTGACGTGGCATGGAGCAGGCTGAGGCGTTGCTGTGACGTGGCATGGAGCAGACTGAGGTGTTGCTGTGACGTGGCATGGAGCAGGCTGAGGCGTTGCTGTGACATGGCATGGAGCAGGCTGAGGCGTTGCTGTGACGTGGCATGGAGCAGGCTGAGGCATTGCTGTGACGTGGCAAGGAGCAAAAGATGGCGCTAGTTCAGCGACCATGACGAGGAACTCTGGATTGGTGGCCATGACGTGAAACTCTGGCTTGGCGGCCATGATGTGAATCTCTGGCTTGGCGGCCATGACATGAAACTCTGGCTCAGCGGCCATGACGTGAAACTCTGGCTCGGCGGCCATGACATGGGAAGCTGGCTCGTCGCCCGTGACATGGGACACTGACTCGTCGCCCATGGCGTGGGACACTGGCTCGTCGACCATGACGTGGGACACTGGCTTGTCGTCCGTCTCCCCACAGTGAATGGTGAACCACTCATTAGAAGGGCAAGGTCGATATACCAAGTCAGGCTGTAGGTGCTCCGACCATCAGGCATCAGGGAGGAAGTTGGCTCACTCAGATAGAGCACAGAAGTCCTCCACATAGTCCTCCAGTCGATGATTCCCCTGACGTAGGCGGAGGAGCTGGATTGCTGGGTTCATTGTAGGTCAAGTATTCTGTAACATGTGCTGGCTGCTGGCAATGATGAAGACGATGACGATGACGAAGTGTAGAGAACCCAAGTGCAGTTTATTATATAAGTGAAATCCCAAAAACCCTAACCATAAACGTGATCTAACAAAAACATGAAATCACATGTCAAGGGATCACATGACATGAAACTTTTCAAAATAAAAGACATGAATCAGAAAAATACATGACATTATCACTGAACAATAGCAGAAATGTATTGCATTGTTCTTGTTGTTTTGTATACTTATCATACTGTGGGAGAGGTGTTTTTGAAAGTTTAAAAGTTAAATAAATGCCAATTCTAGCTGCCAATGCCAAAATATCTAAATGTACTTGTGGATAGAATTGAGCTGAAAGAACTAGAGTACAACTGTCAATCTATAATCGTATCATGCAGAGTTTAGCTTCCACAGATCATGCAAGCATGAAATAATTAATTGTCAGTTTTCAATTTTTTGGAAGTCATGAACAACACGTGAGAACTCTCATCCCAATCCTAAGGTCAGGGTAAGGTTATATCAGTATTTCCCTGTCCTTTTTATGTGTGGAATTTTCAGTAGAGTGGCAGTGCAGAGAATTTTGGGCTACTGTATGATGTCCACTGGTAAAAAATACTCATTTTCTCACAGCTGTTGATGAGATTTGAAATATACATGTGCCTAGGTTAGCTTTAATACTTAGTCTGCTTGAGTAAGATTTAGTGATCACTTCCTACCTCACTGCCTCACAAAGAGTAAACATTCTGCAGGTGAGTAGAGAGCATGTGATGTTTTTGAGGACTGGATTGTAATAGGGTAGACAGTAGTGGTGGGAAAATGCATCTTTCAAAGAAATTTGAATGCATTGATTATGGAATTCAAGAATCGATTAACATTACTATATTAATACCCAATATGACCGTCTCATATTACACAAACCTTCTTGGAAATGACACGGAGCAGAGCATCCGAGATTGAAGGGAAAAAATTGCACTTTGAAATAAAGAACGTTTATGCTGCAGAGTTCACCCCGCAAACCTACATAAGATAAAATGGATGGATAGATGGATGCTGCCAAATTCGGCTTTCTGTGTTATTATGCATTCCCGCATCTGTTTTGAAAGCATCGTCACGTGGGTACGTCTACATTGTTACCAAAGCAACCCATGCAGATAGGTTGGTTATGTCTGAACATGCAAATCTGATCACTTGCAATTAATATTGCAGACAGTCTGCCTGAAAAGATCTGATTTGAGAAAAAACCCGATTTGCCTGCAGTCTGAACATAGTTCATAATCCTAATTTGTTCATTCATTCTCTTTATAGTTATTACACAGAGTACAATTGTAACACTTTTTGCTATACTGCAAAAATAATGACCAGAACAAAACATTTTTTTTTTATTATTTTTTTTATTTTTTACATGAGATCTCTTTATCCAGCTACCAACGGAATAAATGTCAAAAACCTGCATACATTGTTCCTATTTTCCACAATTATTGTGTGAAGACAAGGAGCACATTTGTTACAACTGTCCTCATGCCGAGTACTGTAGTAAAACTACCCTGGAAAAGTTGTAACACTCAATTTATAATGTGCTAAATAAGGCATTGACCTTAACTTAAAGCTGCACTGTGTGCTCTCTAGCAACATCTGTGGTTGAAAGTTAAAATTGAAAGCAATTTGCAGGAGAACACATTACATCAGTCGTGGTTTGGCACTGCTCTTCTGGTGAATAAATCTCATGATTTGAGCTTACTTGGACATCACCTGTGTGTGATCATGACTGGGAGATATTCAGAGCCGGACATGCTATTTTCATGTTGATATTACACTGTATTGCCAAAAGTATTCGCTCACCCATCCAAATAATTGAATTCAGGTGTTCCAATCACTTCCATGGCCACAGGTGTATAAAATGAAGCACCAAGGCATGCAGACTGCTTCTACAAACATTTGTGAAAGAATGGGCTGCTCTCAGGAACTCAGTGAATTCCAGCGTGGTACTGTGATAGGATGCCACCTGTGCAACAAGTCCAGTCGTGAAAATTTCCTCGCTACTAAATATTCCACAGTCAACTGTCAGTGGTATTATAACAAAGTGGAAGCGATTGGGAATGACAGCAACTAAAATGACAGAGCGGGGTCAGCGGATGCTGAGGCGCATAGTGCGCAGAGGTCGCCAACTTTCTGCAGAGTCAATTGCTACAGACCTCTAAAGTTCATGTGGCCTTCAGATTAGCTCAAGAACAGTGCATAGAGAGCTTCATGGAATGGGTTTCCATGGCCGAGCAGCTGCATCCAAGCCATACATCACCAAGTGCAATGCAAAGCGTCGGATGCAGTGGTGTAAAGCACGCCGCCACTGGACTCTAGAGCAGTGGAGACGCGTTCTCTTGAGTGACGAATCACGCTTCTCCATCTGGCAATCTGATGGACGAGTCTGGGTTTGGCGGTTGCCAGGAGAACAGTACTTGTCTGACTGCATTGTGCCAACTGTGAAGTTTGGTGGAGGGGGGATTATGGTGTGGGGTTGTTTTTCAGGAGCTGGGCTTGGCCCCTTAGTTCCAGTGAAAGGAAATCTGAATGCTTCAGCATACCAAGAGATTTTGGACAATTCCATGCTCCCAACTTTGTGGGAACAGTTTGGGGATGGCCCCTTCCTGTTCCAACATGACTGTGCACCAGTGCACAAAGCATGGTCCATAAAGACATGGATGAGCGAGTTTGGTGTGGAAGAACTTGACTGGCCTGCACAGAGTCCTGACCTCAACCCGATAGAGCACCTTTGGGATGAATTAGAGCGAAGACTGTGAGCCAGGCTTTCTCGTCCAACATCAGTGTCTGACCTCACAAATGCACTTCTGGAAGAATGGTCAAAAATTCCCATAAACACACTCCTAAACCTTGTAGAAAGCCTTCCCAGAAGAGTTGAAGCTGTTATAGCTGCAAAGGGTGGGCCGACGTCATATTAAACCCTATGGATTAAGAATGGGATGTCACTTAAGTTCATATGCGTCTAAAGGCAGATGAGCGAATACTTTTGGCAATATAGTGTATGTTATACAATAAAACTGAAGTATTACTTGCTTTGAGGAAGATAAAACCACTCCTATTTACATATTTTGAATGAATGAATTTTACACTTATAGCACTTTTCTGGTGGAACTGCTGTGCATTGAACATGCGTTACATGGACGCCTTTCACGGCTGCGAACTGTCTCAACAACTCGGAATGGTTTGGAATGGCATAATAGCCATACTACTCATACTATTTCTGCCATATGTGTCTATAGCAGAAATAGTATGAGTAGTATGACAGTATGTAATTTTGAACTCAGCCCATCTCCTGCTGAAAGTGATAGACTCGCTCCTCCCGCGAACATGGATAGGGGAAAATGGGGTGGCGGCTTAACATTTTGAATCGGGGTAAGGTAAGGACATTGTTTTGAACATTGTATTTTTCTCATATTAACATTATATTTTTCTCATATTAACACACCTGCAATTGTTGCATCAAGGATCTACTTCTACTTGATTTAACCAATAAAAATGACTTTTGCTGGCTAATCTGTCAGTTTGATTTAGTTAGGTTAAATGACATTTCTGACTTGAATTAAACCAGTTAATTTAGATGTTACCACATAAATCTATTTGTTTTTTTGTTTTTTTGTTCTTTTTTTTTTTTTCAGGTTAACTGACAATTTTCATTTTTATTTTTTTTAAAGTGAACATATGCTTTAGTCTTGTGGCTAAACTTTCGAAAATTTGCATTTTAAAGTTTATTATCTTGCCCCTTAGACTTTCACGGTATGTGCATTAATATCAATGTGATTTTTGTTTCTAGTCCTACTACTAAAAATACATTTTAGACAACCACAGATGTGGTTGAAAAAGACTAATTTGTATTGAACGCAGAACATTCCTTGCGTGTTTGCATTCCGTGGCCGATTGGAAAATGAGCTCCAATTCCAGGGCGACACTGAAACGCGCGGATACTTACCACATTTCCCCCCCTCCAAGTGACGTCCTGGACCTGGAAGCACACAGAGGGGATGGGGGGGAGGGAGTTAACATTTACACAGACCTGACCATCCTATGTACATCCTGGACAGGCCGTCCGCATTGCCGTTGGCTGCCCCAGCTCGATGTTGCACCTTGAATTGGAAGTCCCGGAGGGCAAGGAACCAGCGGGTCACCCTGGAATTAGAGTCCTTCGCTGGTCAGTCAGCAGAGTGAAGCTCTGGCCCAGTAGATAGTATCGTAGCTCCAGGACGGTCCACTTTATGGCCAATGCTTCCTTCTCCACTGCCACGTACCGGGTTTCAGCTGGGACCAGCTTCCGGCTGATGTACACTACGGTGTGTTCCTCTCCATGTTGGACTTGGAACAAGACGGCCCCAAGACCCGTATCTGAGGCGTCTGTTTGTAGGAGGAAAGGACAGCTGAAATCTGGAGTGTGTAGGACCGGAGCTGAGGCCAGGGCGTTCTTCAACTTCTGGAAGGCAGGGCGGCAGGGCGGCTGTATTGCTCCTTCTCAGGCTGTGCTGAACGCTGTCTTTTCCTTGGACAATGAGGCTAGGGGTACCCGCCAATATCCCTTGGTCAGATCCAGGGTGGATATATATCACTCGGGGCATGGAGTATCCGTCAAAGGTGGAGACTTCGTTCAATTTCCGGAAGTCGTTACAGAAGCAGAGGGTGCCATCGCCCTTCGGAACCATCACGACTGGGCTGGACCAGGGGCATGTGGACTCTTCTATGACCCTGAGTTGTAGCATCCATTGTATTTCCTCCTCTATAGCCTGTCGGCGAGCCTCAAGGACCCGGTTGGGACGCTGCAGCATGATGGTTCCAGGAGGTGTGCGAATTTCATGATGGATCATGTTGGTCCGCCCGGGGCAACTTGAAATCACGTCACTGAACAGTCCGACCAGGGCTTCCAATTCCTTCTTCTGATTCGCGGAGAGTTGGTTTCTCAGATCTACCACTGGGGCCTCTGTTTGGGCGTACCCAACGACCCATCCCTCGGGATCGGTCCAGCGTTTGAGGAGGTTAATATGGTAGATCTGCTCCGCTCGTCTTCGTCCCGGCTGCTGGATGCGATATGTTACCAGCCCTGTCCGTTCCACCATGGTGTAGGGACCCTGCCAGGTGGCCAGGAACTTAGATATGGCACAGGGGATCAGCACCAGGACCCGGTCTCCGGGGTGAAATTCATGAACTTGGGCAGGGTGGTCGTATGTGCGCTACTGGCCCGTTGGGCCTCCGACAGATGTTTGCGCATCTGGGGCATCACATTTTCAATCCTCTCTCTCATCTAACATACATGCTCAATTACTGTTCGGTGCAGCGAGGGCTGTTGCTCCCAAGCCTCCTGGGCGATGTCTAACAGGCCCTGGGGCTGGCGACCGAACAGTAACTCGAAGGGCGTGAATCCCGTGGATGCCTGAGGCACTTCCCTGATGCCTAACAACACGTAGGGTATCATGAGGTCCCAATCACACCCATCCTCGGTTACCACCCGCTTCAGCATCTGTTTTAGGGTCTGGTTGAAAAGCTCCACTTATCCGTCCGTCTGGGGGTGGTAGACCGAGGTGCAGAGTTGTTTCACTTGCAGCAGTTTGCACATGTCAGCCATGAGCCAGGACATAAATGGAGTGCCCTGGTCAGTGAGGATCTCTTTTGGGATGCCGACTTGGCTGAATAGCAGGAACAGCTCTCGAGCAATGTTCTTGGAGGTGGCTTTCCTCAGTGGCACTGCTTCGGGGTACCGAGTCGCATAATCCACTATAATCAGTATGTGCTCATGTCCCCGGGAAGACTTCGGCAGTGGTCCCACCAGGTCCATCCCAATGCACTCAAAGGGCACCTCGATGATGGGTAGGGATGTGTGGGGGCTTGGGGGAAGTCATCGTGGAGCCGTTCTTTGGCAGACAGCACAGCTCTGGCAATAGCGCCTCACTTCCACATCCAGTCCGGGCCAATTTAATGGTCCCTAATTCGTCGGGTGTTCTTCTCAATCCCTAAGTGTCCGGCCATGGGATGCGAGTGGGCCAACTCAAGCATGGACACAGTAAAGCAGAAAATTTTCCACAATAAAGTGAGGAGAGGGGTGGGGAACGGGAAGTTGTACCTTGCCATTGACTACTCTGACCTGGGACACGCAGTTCCTTAGGTGGTCGTCCTCCGTTGTTCCTTGCCGAACGCGCCCCCTTCCATCCATTCCTGGTGTGTTTTCCGGAAATAGGTGCCAGCTCTCTCTCTGCCGCCAAGGGCTTGTGTCGCCTCTGCCAGTTCCACAGCCTCCATGAGGGCGGTGAGGGTCTCGGGGTTCTACATTCCTACAGCCCACTGTTGCACGCGGGGGAGGGACTGGAGGAACTTGTCCACCACCACTCGTTCCGCTACCTGTACTGCTGTTGGTTGCCTGGATAACAGCCATAGATGAGCTAGACAGGATAGCTGCGAGCCCAGTACGTGGGTGGGAACCTGAGTATCATACACCCATTCATGGAAGCGCTGCCTCACACATACCGGTAAAAGCCCCACCCGTGCCAAGATCTCATTCTTTAGCTCTTTATAATCGTCAACGGAGGCTGGGCTGAATGCGTAGTAGGCGCGTTGTGCTTCCCCCATCAGGAAGGGCCAAGCATTCTCGCACTCTCACTCCTATCCCACCCCTCCCTTTCAGCTATCACCTTAAACCTATGCAGATACGCCTCCACGTCATCATGCTCTGTTAGCTTGGTGATCAGCTGACTAGCTTGGGCATGGGGTTCAGGGATCGGTACGAGAGCAGCGGCTTCCAATCACAGCTGCATGAGCTCCTGTTCCGCCCGCTCTTGTCGTGCTGAAAGTTGTTCCGTGATTTGTTGGGAGATGTTCGCGAGCTGATGCATGAGCTCTTCCATTGTCTCCATAGAGAGAGCTGGACCTCTGGAAAAACCAGATGGAGAATTGGGGTAAGTTTCATTGTCTGACCTCATTTTCTTCATTTCAGCCAGCATTCTCCACCACTGTGGCAGGTTGAACGAGGCACAGACAATTATTCTTAAGTGAACAGTCCCACAAAGGGGGTGTTTTATTGTGACAATAAGTAAAAGAAGAACTTAATGGTGCATGGTGTCTTTGGTGCAAGGTCGGGATGAGCGTACCGGGGTGTCTGTGTTCGTGAATCTGTGAAGCTTCCATGGAATGCGTGCGGTGACCTGTCTAATATTACTGCCTTGTTTACCTGGATATAACCTGTGATTGTCTGCCGCCTGCCCTGACCTCTTGCCTGTTTATTAACTACCCCTCTGGATTGCTTTTGATATTACTGTTGCTGGTGATTGACCCCTGCCTGCCTGTCTGTTTTACTACGTTTAATGTTATTAAAGCTGCACATGGATGTAGCCTTCTACAGATCCGCCTTCCACGGCTCCGCCCTCATAGTCTTCCATGGCTTTTCTGCAACTAACTACTGAGGTCTCAGCACAAGCGAATGTACTGGCCATACACCACCAACAGCTTGACCGGCTGACATCATTAACAGAGGAGCTTGTTAAAACTTTGCAAGGCCTCCATTTACCATCACTAAACCCTTCAGCCTCTTCATCTAATACAGCGGCTCACCCGGCCTCACCTAGCACATTCACCGCTAACCCACGCCTTGCCTTTCCTGAGAAATTCAATGGGTCACCAGCTAAATGTAAGGGATTTCTGCTCCAATGTTCTTAGTTTGTTAATCAACAACCCACACTATACCCCACAGATGAGAGCCGCATTTCCTTTGTTTGTTCGCTGCTTATCAGTAAGGGGTTGGACTGGATTACAGCGGTGTGGAACGGCGACCGAACAACATTCCCTTCGTTCAGTTACTTCCTCTAACGATTTTGTGCTGTGTTTGAACATCCATTAGGAGGCAAAGACGCCACGCTTCAGCCTGCTTCATGCCATGTCACAGCCATACATCAGCCTGCTCCATGCCATGTCACAGCCAAACCTCAGCCTGCTCCATGCCATGTCACAGCAACGTCTCAGCCTGCTCCATGCCATGTCACAGCCAAACCTCAATCTGCTCCATGCCATGTCACAGCCACGTCTGAGCCTACTCCATGCCATGTCACAGTCCAGCCTCTTGCGACTCATTGCTCGAAGCCCTTCACTGCCCTGGTCTCCAAGTTGAATTATCCACCACTGATATCGGTGCGTAGGGCCATGAAGACCCTTCATCACAAATTGTCAGTGCGCATGCCTGCCACGGCCAACAAGCTGACGCCCATGCCTGCCACAGCCAACGAGCCGAATCCCATGCCTGCCATGGCCAAAGAGCCGACGCCCATGCCTGCCATGGCCAAAGAGCCGACGCCCATGCCTGCCATGGCCAATGCCCACGCCTACCACTGCCAACGAGTCAATGCCCACACCTACCATGGCCAATGAGCTGGAAGTCTCATCCGTACCAGAGCCAGCATTGCCAGCCTTGTTCGTCCCAGAGCCCATGTTGCCTACGTTGGCCTCCCAGAGGAGGAGGAGGAGAAAGTCTTCCATTTCCAAGTCTCTGCCCATGCACACAACCACGGAGGTCGTTTCCCAGTCTCTGCCCATGTTCACAACCACAGAGGTCGTCTCTAAGTCTCTGCCCATGTACATGACCATGGAGGTCTTTTCCCAGTCTTTGCCCATGTTCACGACCATAGAGGTCGTTCCTGAGTCTCAGTCCATGCCCACGACCACAGAGGTCGTACCCGAGTCTTTGTCTATGGCCAAGACCACAGAGGTCATTACTGAGTCTCAGTCCATGCCCACGACCACAGAGGTCGTTCCCAAGTCTCTGTCTATGCCCATGACCACAGAGGTCATTCCCGAGTCTCAGTCCATGCCCACGACCAGAGAGTCGCTCCCGAGACTCTGCTCATTTTCACGACCACTGAGGTCATTTCCCAGTCATCCTGGACTCTTAGCCTCGAGCCTGCCATGGCTCTGCCTTCTACGGCTTTGCCCTTCGAACCTGCCACGGCTCCGCCTTCTACAGCTTTGCCCCTCGAACCTCCCATGGCTCCGCCTTCCATGGCTCTGCCCCTTGAGCCTCCCACTGCTCCGCCTACCATGGCTTCACCCTTTGAGCCTGCCACGGCTCCGCCTTCTATGGCTCCACCCCTCGAGCCTCCCATGGCTCCACCTTCCATGGATTCACCCCCGAGCCTGCCACGGCTTTGCCCCTAGAGCCTCCCATGGCTCCGCCTGCCATGGCTTCGCCCCTCGAGCCTCCCATGGTTCCGCCTGCCACAGCTTCACTCCCTGAGCCTACTACAGCTCAGCCTTCCATGGCTCCACTCTCAGAGTCTTCCACGGCTCAAGTCTCTAGTCTGTGGCCACCTCCCAGGCCTCCTGACCCTATCTCGACCCTGTGGTCGCCACCCAGGCCTCCTGATCCAGTCCCTGCCCTGAGGTGGTCTCCTTGGTCTCTCGGCCATCCACCCGATCTGCTCTGGTCTCCCTGGTCTCATGGCTGTCTGCCTGATCTGCACTGGTCTTCTGGGGCTCATGGCCGTCTACCTGATCTGTTCTGGTCCCCTTGGTCTCATGGCCATCCGTCTGACCTGCTCTGGTCTTCTGGATCTCCTGGCCATCTGCCTGATCTACTCTGGTCCCCTTGGTCTCATGGCTGTCCGCCTGATCCGCTCTGGTCTTCTGGGTCTCCTGGTCATCCACCTGATCTTCTCTGGTCTTCTGGGTGTCCTGGCTGTCTGTCTGATCTACTCTGGTTTCTTTGGACCCTGGCGTTGCCTGCCTCCTCGCTTCAGGAGCCACTCATGGGGGGGTGCTCTGTCATGAATCCCACCTCTGTGGTTCCTCCCGCTCACCACCAGAGGGCTCCATCACCTGGGTATTGACTTTAACTCTCTGAACTCCATTTCCCATAATTCCCGTACCTGGCACTGATTACCTGCTCATCTGTTTCTCATTTACTCAGCTATTTAAGTCTCACTCTCACTCTCTATCATTGTGAAGTCACTTTTTGCCCTGGCTGACATTTCTAAGTGTTCTCTGAGTTTTCTGAATTACCTGTGTAGGATACTGGACTGTTTACCCTGTTTTGACCCATTGCTGCCTGTCTACTATTACTGCCTTGTTTACCTGGATATAACTGGATATAACCTGTGATTGTCTGCCACCTGCCCTGACCTCTTGCCTGTTTATTAAGTACCCCTCTGGATTGTCTTTGATATTACTGTTGCTGGTGATTGACCCTGCCTGCCTATCTGTTTTACTACATTTAATGTTATTAAAGCTGCACATGGATCTCAACCCCACTGATTCTTCATTACAGGGAGTTCGCATGACAGCCGAAAATCGCACCGTGTACGCCCGCCTTTACCAAAATTTGAAGTAGGGCCCCCAGTGGTCGAAAAGTTAATGTAAGGGCACATGTGAGTTCCAGCTTCCAGGTGAAATGCCCACAGAGGGATGCCAAAAGCAAATTGTAAAGTGAGTTGGTTTTTTGCTGTAACATATGTAATACAATGAAAAGGAATGCAAATTTTATTAACTCTACCCCCAAACCCCAAGCGTAAACTTAACCATCAGTGGAGTAAAAATTAAATTTTAGAGGGAAAATTGAACCTCTGAATTGCGGGCATTGCTCGTTATGCAAACACAATTGCTTCCTGATTTCAACAATGGACAAGAACCCGGGTCTCCCACGCTACTGAGTCAACACACTTTTAGTTGCGACACAGGAAAAGATAAATACATTTGAACCGATGCAAAAATGCCTGATGGGAGATGGCACTTGTCAGTAACTCAGCATGATGAGGGCTATTGGAACATTTGGAAGCAACATGGGACTTCACGTGTGATCACGTTGGCAACAAAGGGTTCTGTGATATCAAGACGCAACTAAATTAGTATGCTCCTATACTGGCATAGGCTACTTACTTACTACTAATACTGTCCCATCACCAGCAATGTACATGCTTTTAGTGCATAGGATGTGAATTTGCATGCAGCCAAGTCACTAGACTAAATATTCAACATTAAGGTTTTATTATCTACATAACATTTCAGGATGCAGATCTCATAACCTACAATGGTGCCACAAGTTTCTTGGTCCTTTTGCATAATGGACCATTAAAAGGAATGCCCTTCCGTAAGACATATTTAAAACAAACATTTATCTTCTTCCTTGTCCTCTGCCCTTGAAAGAATGCATTCATCACATATGTGAAGGGCTTGAAGACCTCACACACATAGGTTAACATGTATGAAGCTCATCGTATAAAACAAGTTGCCAATGCTTTAGCCTACTATATGCAATTCATGAATAACTTGCTTAGGTGCACACAGGGAGTGCATATAGGGGGTGTGGTGGAGAGAAGGGGAGGAATATATATAGCTGGTATGGATGTGTAATCAGACACACAACCATTGTGGTTTTCCATCTCATAGACAGCAGAACATTTGTCTCAGCATGTAGAGACTTCTTATAGCATGCAATTACCATATCATTCTTCAGAATTGCATTGAAACTGGCGTAACATTCTAATATCCAGGAATTACTGCCCTGAACATTCAAAAAGCAACACTTTTTCAAGCAGGGACATGAATACTGCATGATCTTGTGAAGTAAAAGGTTGTTGTGTCTGTCTGGTTAGCTTTTGTTAAATCTAACAGTTTGATTAATTGTGAGTCTGATACACAGAGCTAAAGAATATTTAGCTATGTCTGAAATATTTTGATCAAAATGTTCTGACTTGCCTTTAATAATCCTTCATTTATATGTTTGCAGAGCACTACAAATGGAATGGAATAAAGCCAAATTGGACCTGTGGCCACAGGCAAAGGCTTAAATCAAATATTTTATTGAGACTTTCCTTTTGTATCTGGCAGGGGGCTGCTGAGATGTAATGCCATGACTCAAACAGCACCATTAATCCATGCTGTCCCTCTTGACTGTCACAATTGAGGCACGGTGTAATAAGACTTGACTGTGTTCGAAAGTAAATAAATTATGGAGCATGAAGGAGGTTTTGCCAGAGCCTCTGTCTTTCTTAGATTCAAGGAGTTCTGCGTGTCCTTTGGGTTTTACAGACATGTCTAGGCATTATTGATCTAGACATGCAGGATCTGTGGTTCAGAACAAAACACAGGGTATCCCACTTTTGAGGTTTTGTCTTTCTCCCATGTGGGAGAAATGTAGGTTTGTAAGAAAGGTTGGATGAGTTTTGAGGTTTGTCTGTGGAGATTTCAGAGAGAATGTATTTGTACCGAGCTAATACTCTACTGTGCTTTAGATGATATGTTGTTGTATCACTTGTAAGAATGAAATATCAGGTGACTTCATGAGAAAAAAAAATACAATATCTTTATCAGGCACACCTTAAAACAAATGTTACAAACCATATGAATAGGAGATGGGCTGTTCTAACAATCAGTCATGGTGAAAGGGCTTACATTTTTTGGTCAGACTGGATATGTCTCTGGCAGACATATCTATCATAGACATATCATTGCTTGTTTCTCCTATCACCAAAAATTCCTTGTGTACATGAGAATACTTGGCAATAAAGCTCATTCTGATTCTGATATGTCTTTGGTAGACTGATAGACAGAATGCATGTCACAGAGGCTGTGTCTTTTTGAGTGCTGTTGTGTTTGGGGAATATCTTTTTGCTTACTCTCTTCAAACACTTCAAAAAGCTGAGTATAAAGTATATCGGGTATTTTCTGCATTGTGGTATGTCACGGAAATGATAATCTTCCTTGGTCTTTTGAAATATGAGTTTGAAATAGGGTAGTATGTAGACTACTTTACACAACACAAGCCCCCCCCCCCAGTCTGACCATTTATTGAAACCAAGCTTAAAAAAAAAAAAAAAAAAAACTGTCTTCATAGCTTCTGTTTCATTAACATACGACACCCTTGTTCCCTATCTGTCACTCAATGTTGTGTCTATGTAGTGACACTAGGGGTCACTCTTGGGAGCCCGAGACACCTCTGGTCTTTGATAAAAGGCCAGTGAAAATTGGCGAGTGGTATTTGCATGCCACTACCCCGGACATACGGGTATAAAAGGAGCTGGTAAGCAACCACTCATTCAGATTTTCTCTTCAGAGCCGAACGGTCATGCTCACTGAGCTGAATTCCCACGACTGTTCATTCACCTCTGCTGTATCTGATGGCGCATTTCAGCGGCTTCTCCCTCCTCTGCACTGGTGCACTGCAGAGAATGCCCCTGGGCACTTCGGCAGAAATAAGAGTATATTTCTCTAAAAGAGCGGCACACACGGAATGTCTTTTTAAAGATGCCTTTCCTTTGTGTGTTATTCCTGGTTGCGCTCATTATTTCTCGCCTTCTGATGGTCACGATCACTGTCTTTCGTGTCTGGGCACTGCTTACGCGGAGACAGCGTTCAGGGATGGTCATGTACTCATTGCGAGGGCATGTCCATAGCAACGATGCAGTCGCGGCTCGCCTTCATAAGAAAGCAAGCCACCCCAGAGGCTCCCCGCCTCGGTCCTTTTACCCACGGGTATGAGGCCAGCGTGGCTAGCACTGGGGGCGATTTGGGGACCCCAATGGGACCACCTCTGCCGGGTATCCCCCCGCGGACCTCCCATTCCCCAGCACGCTTGTCTGCTCCGATCGGGCTTCTGAAGGAGTCCGCCGGCTCGTCTCATGGCGAGTTCGACCTCTTATTTGGAGCCCGTGAAAGTGATGAGCTCTCGAGTGCAGTCGGACGTGGAAGCCTCAGCTGGGCTCCTCCCTTCGGGGACGATTGCCCAGTCACAGGCTGACGTGGAGATGACGACATGCTTTCCCGGGCAGCCGTGAGCGTCGGCAAGAGTGGAACCCTCCACTCTTCCCTGAAACCTTGCGGCTCGATGATTGGTTCCTGGGCATGCGGCGCCGCTCAAGGCCACGCCCCTGCCCCCGTTCCTTTCTTCCCAGAAGTGCATGAAGAGCTGACAAGGTTGTGGGAGGCACTTTTTACTGCCCGGTCCCGATCTTCTCAGCTTCAGCGCCCTCACTACCCTTGATGGTGGGGCAGCCAAGGACTATTCGGCAATCCCCTGGTGGATAAAGGTGCTCGCGGTGCACCTACGCCCGCAGAGCGCCGCTACCTGGCGTCTATGCCGAGGAAGGCCTCGGTGAGGGCGTACCAGAGCGGGCAGTGGGAGGATTCTTGGGAGGCGAACAGGTGCACCTGTGCCTGACTGAATCGACTCCAAATCAGCTGGACCACCTGAAGGTGGAGTCTCCACTCTCCCTTGAGGGTAACCTGTTGTTACGGCGCGTCCGCCAGAGTGTTGAGGTTGCCCGGGATGTGAGTGGCTTGCAGCGACTTGGTGCTGCTAACTCCGTTGGAGGAAAAGGTGCCTCCCGCGACCTTGTCAGCTCTTCATGCACTTCCGGGAAGAAAGGAACGGGGCGGGGCGTGGCTTTGAGCGGCGCCGCGAGCCCAGGAACCAATCACAGAGCCGTGAGGGTTCAGGGAAGAGCGGTGAAATCCACTCTAACCGACGCTCGCGGCTGTCCGGGAAAGCATGTCGTCATCTCCGCGTCAGCCTGTGACTGGGCGATCGACCCCGAAGGGAGGAGCCCAGCTGAGGCTTCCGACTGGACGAGCCCGCTCTCCGATGCTGCGCTCGAGAGCTCATCACTTTCGCGGGCTCCGAATAAGAGGTCGAACTCGCCGTGAGACGAGCCGGCGGACTCACCCGGAAGCCCGATCGGGGCAGACGAACGTGCTGGGGAATGGGAGGTCCGCGGGGGGATACCCGGCGGAGGCGGTCCCATTGGGGTCCCCAAATTGCCCCCAGTGCTAGCCGCGCTGGCCTCAAACCCGTGGGTAAAAGGACCGAGGCGGGAGCCTCTGGGGTGGCTCGCTTCCTTACGAAGGCGAGCCGAGACCGCAACGTTGCCATGGACACATTCTCGCAATGAGAATGTGACCATCCACGAACGCTGTCTCCGCGTGAGCAGTGCCCAGACACAAAAGACAGTGATTGTGACCGTTAGAAGGCGAGAGATAACGAGCACAACCAGGAATAACACACAATCGGAAAAGCATCTTTAAAAAGACGTTCCGTGTGTGCACTCTTTTAGAGAAATATATACTCTTTTAGAGGGAAAAAATGCTCTTTCAGAAAATATACTCTCTAGTTTTTCTGCCGAAGCGCCCAGGGGCATTCTCTGCAGTGCACCAGTGCAGAGGAGGGAGAAGCCGCTGAAATGCACCGTCAGATCCAGCAGGTGAATGAACAGTAGTATTCAGCTCAATGAGCATGACCGTTCGGCTCCGAAGAGAAAATCTGAATGAGTGGTTGCATACCAGCTCCTTTTATACCCGTATGTTCGGGGGAGTGGCATGCAAATACCACTCGCCAATTTTCATTGGCCTTTTATCAAAGACCAGAGGTGTCTCGGGCTCCCAAGAGTGACCCCTAGTGTCACTACATCGACACCAACGTCGAGTGAGTGACAGATAGGGAACAGTATTTTTTCCTGTGATTCCCTGAGTCAAGCAAAACAAAATGTATATATCTCATGTCTGTAAAATCTATTCTTCCTTAAGTTTCCTGAATTACCTTCTTTTTCAAACTCCTCCTGTACCATTAGTCTGCTTAACAAGAAATTTTGCCATTTAGTTTCATCTAGAGACCCTCAAAACTGAAAGTTATCAAAAGAATTTTGAATCATCAAATAGTTCAGAAGATATAGGTGATAAGTGAATTGGACTATGGCCAAAACATTCACTGGCTAATATCTTTTAAACAATTTGATGAATCAAAATGATTTTAACTTTTAAATAAAATAAATCATAATTCTAAAATCATCCTATCAGCCGTTGTAGCAAAGTACATTCAAAATGTTTAATGAAATAAAAATCTAGTTAAAGATACAGTAATTAATGCATGTTTTCCATATGTTTACCACAATACAGTGATAAAAAAAGCAATACTTACCTACATATATTTTTACAAAACACTTTTTTTTTTCTTTTCTTTTTTAATGCACAGGGTGTCCAAAACCTATTACTTCACTCAATAATATTTTGGAATCCAGTTTTTAATTATTATTATTATAACCCACCAATTATTTATTGTTGTCCAGTTTGTCATTATAATATGATATAGTATTACTATTATTACTTTGAGCAATTGTTCATCATGCTGCAAAAGTCTGTCATTTTTGAAAGCATCATAGGCAACATTCATAACAGTACTGTAACAGAAAACATGCAAGGCACGGCAGCCCCTCAGCTGACTAGAGCAGAAGTTAAAAAAACAAAAAAACATTGCCGTTTATCAAGTGCTGAAACGTTGCTTGGTGCAGAACAATCTGGAATAATGCTAAACATTGTAACAGTCACCTCTTTGCAACCTGAACTTGTTCAGAACATTGAATCTTTGTGACACCTGCGCTAAAAACAGTCTAGATATAGTGCAATGAATGAAACAGAATGCAGGTGTCTCCACATGCGTTTTTGTAACCTGAAGTTCTTATTAACTTGACACAGTGTCTAAAAATGTGCCAGTTCTGCATGAGACCCTGACGAAACAGTGAGACGTGGTGCAGCAGTCAAGGACGTTCGTCCAGCGCATTTTTACATAGGAAAATCATGGAAAAACAGAGCAGACACATGCAAAAACACATTTGGTATGAACGGACCCTCATCCGTCCACGCATATCTGTGAGTGAGAGCACGTGGGCTTAACAAGTTTGGAAGGCCTGTATATTTTTTCTTAAGTTACAAACCCACACGTGTACCCAGACCAACATGTCAGCCCTACCCTGTTCAGCTGTAAATGACTTAACAATAGCAAAGAAATACAGATTACATTATTTTGAGGAGAAATCACTACGTTTTTGATATACAAAGGCACACAGAGTTTATTGCAAGACACAGCAATAGTATTAATATTATTAATATTTGGCGATGAAAAACACTTAAGATATATATATATATATTAGAGATATGAGAGAACTCGCGCAAGATTAAATGCAAAGGCAAAAAATTTAGCAATATGGAACATATTGTGAAGACAATCCACTTAAAATCAGAGAGTTTTTTAAAGGGGATGCAAGCAGTGATGCAGCAATATCATTTGCATGTTTAAAGTACTCTAATGAGGAAAACAAAATGATTCAGTTTAAGGCATTTGATGCAAATGAAATACGTATCCTCACTGCTGGCTGTGTCTAGAAGGTAACGCCAGGGCAGTCTCACAAGAGTCTCGTTTGCTGTTACTAAAGTTAAGTTTAGGGTTGGATTTAGTTGAAAGGTTAAGGTTAGGGCTAGGTTTAGGGTTAGGGGTAGGTGTTGGGTTTCTGTAGGACTCTAAATAAGCACAAAACACACAGTGTCTGAACATTCAATATGGCTCTCACAAGACTTTAGCTTTCTGTGCTTTAACGCTACCATTTGCATTGGTTTGCTCCTGACATTTGATCCAAAGCTCATATTTTATTGGTCAGGGCATTTTATCGCTGGACAAAGTAAAAAAAAATCGACACACTCACCGTAAAAAATAAAAATAAAATAAAAAACAGCACTCTGTTGGCAGGCAAATATTCGCTGCAGGTGTGTCACTGTTTTGCAGAGAAGTACCTAAACACAGAGGGGCTGAACTGTGTCACGAGGCACGGAAGAGTGGACACGGGCAAGCTGCTGCGTGCCTCGCAGTGAGCACTCAACCATGTCGTGACCTTCCAGCGAGTTAGGTAAGGCATCTCCCTAGTCCCGTTAAAGGGGAGAAGGCACTTACCCAAGTAGGCTTCTGGTGGTGCCTTTCTTAATTTGCTGTTAAGCAATCTCCCATTGAGCACTTTCTAGAATAGTGCTGGGAAGTGCTCTTCCCTCTCCAGGAAGGAGAGCACTACAGAGACCACATCCTGCCGGAGGGAGGTTAACATGTGGAGCATACCTCACATGGACTTACCAATGGGGAAGTACATATATAGATGATACCACAGGAGGACTCTATCTACAGAGAGGGTACGCAGCACAGTGGCCGAGACAGAGAAAGCTCCGACGAGGGGAAACACAGGTTTCATCTAAGGGGGAAACAAAACAGTGGAAACTCATCATACGGGATTACCAAAGGGGAATCACCATGCATGGAGCACTGAGCCCAAGCACACCAGCTCACCTGAAAAGGGGAATACTACGAGTACTGGGCCTGGTGGCATTACTCCTCCACCGAGTTCGTCACCGGACAGTGCTAAAGAATTAAAGAGGTGTCCGGAGTTCACTGGTACGGGGAACTGTTGTGGACAAAAAGCACACATTATCACCTTTGAAAAAGGGGAAAGTCGCAATGCCAGCAGTACACCCAACCGGCCCCCGGTCTACCTGCTGTTACCATGTAACGCTCGGGTCGAAACCGGGTCTATGCATAGGTTATAAAACCTTGCAAAGGTATTGGGCATAGCCCAACCCGCAGCTCTGCATATGTCTGCTAGAGAGGCCCCCCTTGCCAGTGCCCAGGAGGATGCAACACCTCTAGTGGAGTGCGCCCGGACACCCAAGGGGCACAGCAAGTCCTGAGACTGGTATGCGAGAGAAATGGCATCCAAAATGCAATGGGCCAACCTCTGCTTGGAGACAGTTTTCCCCTTCTGCTGTCCTCCAAAACAGACAAGCTGCTCTGAGCGTCTAAAGCTCTGCGTGCCTTCCAGATAGATATGCAGGGCGTGAACTGGACACAGCAACGACAAGGGTCTTCCTCCTCTGAAGGGAGCGCTTGCAGATTCACCACCTGGTCCCGAAAAGGAGTGGTGGGAACTTTGAGCATGTAACCGGGGTCTCAAGATCACGTGAGAGTGTGCCGGCCCGAACTCCAGGCATTCGCTGGTAACAGAGAGCGCCTGCAGGTCCCCCACCCTCTTGATGGAAGTGAGCACCACCAGGAGGGCCATCTTCAGAGACAGAGTGCTGAGCTCGTCCTGCTCCAGGGGCTCAAACGGGGTTCTCTATAGGGCAGGTAGGACCACAGAGAGATCCCAAGAGAGGATCAGGTGTGGCCGAAAGCTCATCCTCATCGTGAGCCGCGAACGACACATTAAACCCGCCCAGAGGCAGACCACCTGCATCGCTCGACAGCTCGTCCAGACAGAACGAGCGTGCTGGGGGATGGGAGGTCCACGGGGGCTGTGCCAGCGGAAACGCTCCCATGTCCACATCCAGATCGCCCGTGGTGCTTGCCGACCCTGCCAGCTGAGCGTCAACCCAGGACGGACCGGGTTGGGGAACAGCCGAAGTGGCTCCTTGCTGCATGAAGAAGGAAGTGAGCTGCGACTGCAACATTCCGATGGGCATGTTCTCGCAATGAAAATATAACCCTTCCACGAAAGCCGCCTCAGCGTGCCGGTGCCCCAGACACTCGAGGCAGATTTCATGGGTATCCAGAGGGGAGAGATAACAGCCACATCCAGTAGCGCAAACGCGGAAGTACATCTTTAAAAAGACATCAAGCGTTTGTGCAAGCTCTTTTAGAAGGAAATATACTATTTCTAATATACTCTTTTAGCACCAGCAGACTCAGGCTGCCAAAGCACCCAGGGGAAACACAGCAGTCAACCGTGTGAGGGTGACCGCTGATGTGCGATGTAAGAGTCCAGCAGCGTAGCAAAGAGTGAGAGGATGAACACATGCATTCGGCTCTGAAGAAAAAATCTGAATGAGTGATGCACGGCATCTCCTTTTATACCCTTATGTCTGGGGCGGAGAGTGGCATGCAAATTCCACTTGACAATTTTCATTGGCCTTTTCTATTTTAAGCAAAGGTGATTGGGGCTCTCAATATCGAACCCCTAGTGTCACTACATCGACACAATGTCGAGTACTAATCACAAACTAGATCAACTGAAAAACTAGAGACAGGAACTAGAACAGCAAACTAGAAGACTAGCACACTAACAAAACAATCCAGCCAAGAAAAGACAACAAGGGAGAGAATAAACAGAGGAGGTGATAATGGGAAGCAGGTGCCGCTGATGATAAGCTGGTTGGAGTAATGAGCTGTTGTCCTGGCAACGAGCTGGCATTCTCCACGTGGCACCTGCAAAACACAAGAGGGAGAGGGAGAGGGAGAAACACAGACACATACACAAAAACACATGACAAGACAGACAGAAAAAGGGACAGTACAGCCAGGAATGTGACAGTACCCTCTTCCCTATGGACGTCTCCTGGCGTCTGTAGGTTCTACTGGTTGTTTAGATCAGTGTTACTATCAGAAATAATTAATAATTATTTCTTTAGTTATTAATTAATATTTAAATTAAATAATAGTATCTAACTCATTAAAACCTCACACGGCGCACCATTAAATGTAGTGCGCCACGTTCAGGTTATTAGCAATAATTAATAATTATCAAAGATAATTATGAATTATTAAAATCAATAGAACATTGATGAGAATCAGCGTTAGCTTTTTTAATCCTTTAAATCAACAATTATCAAAGATGATCATTAATTATTAACATCGATGAAACATTGATTAAAACTAACACTAGCTTATTGATCCTTGAAATTCAACAATCATCAAAGATAATTATCAATTATCAAAAATCAATAGAATATTAATAAGGATTAATATCGCTGGGGCACCACCCTGGAATCAGGGACTAATAACCAGATAGTATAACAGTCTCAATATTAGATTGTTCTCTAAGGAAAATCGACATCCGAAGAATATTGAACTTCGGAAAGAAACAATGAAGGCTTGAATCCGAGCACTGACATCCTCTGTCAGCATTTGACACAGGTGTATGCAAAACAAACCAAAACACATCTCTTTGAAATATAACAAAGTTTATTTATGCAGTAATATCAATTAATAATCAATACAATGCAGTCAATAAACTTCCGACTTAAAACTACAAACTAAACAGTGACATGATTAGATATGGTAACCAAAATAAGCCTATAACACATGAGAGGAAGGTAGGTATGTGTGTGTGTGTGTGTGTGTGTGTGTGTGTGTGTGTGTGTGTGTGTGAGAGAATGTGTGTGTAAGGTGTGACGTGCACAAAATGGCGGACGTGACCCTCATGGAGAGTATGTCACGCGAGATTTCCGGCCAGAGAATATGGCCGCGAATGTGGGCAGAGAGAAGCTGGTCAATGGCGTCTGCCCGTTTACCATGTGTCTCCGCTTGTACAATAACTTAGGGACAAAGCTGAGCTTTATCACAAAGTTAGCTACTAGCCAAAAGTATGTGCGAGAATGTTTGTGAGGGGTCATGTGTGTGTGGTTAGTACGAGAGAGAGAGAATAAAGTGGCGGCACCAAAGCCGGTTTCGCAATCGTGGGAGAGAAAGCAGCTGTTAGTTTATCACTAAAAGATGCGGTGGACGGCTCGTAAACCAATCCACGGTCTTTGATTCTTTAATGGATAAACTCTGTGAGCTGGTCTCACCCGCAATGGTGGAAATACACAACAGTCCAATGTGGTTGGACTACAACACAGAAGATCTCATAACATTACATTACATTGGTGATAACATTACATTACAGTAATACCTTGAGTATTATTAGCAGCAATGAGTGGACTCGGCGGTCCGTAAACTGTACAAGCTATAACCTTGATACACAAGAATAACACACTATAATATTCTATCTCTGCCCAGACGTAAACCTCTTACTTGAATCATATGAGGATGCAGACGAATGTGTGTTCATCCATCTTTTAACTCCGACTCGGTTCCTCGAGGCTCGGGTGATGACGGGAGGCCGTTTCCTCGCTCTGTCGGCGGGCGGTACAGCTACTGATTCTCGGCGGGCTGGCGGAGAAATCAGCGATGTTGACTTGATTGAAGAGGGAAGAAAAATCTTTCCTCTTCTGCAGGCAAATGGATGAAGATGTGGATTGCTCGGCAGTCTCCTTCGGATCCGTTAGAGTGTTCGGTGGAACACAGAGTAATCTCAACTTGTCCAGTGAGATGGAGATTGTGTGGCCACAGTTTCAAGTCAGACGTTACTTCTTTGTGCCACGAGGCTACACCTGAGAGCAGCGATGAGCGGCATCTACACACGGTGAGCAAAGTTGCTGAAAGCAAATCCCGGAAGCATCTCAGAGGTATTTCTACTCCTGATGACGTCATGGTTGAGGGGCCGTTCTGTTGTGTGCCTCATCCAATAGAAGTTGAGAGTTCGATCCTTTAGTGAGCAAGGCTTCCTTGGATTTGTAGTCTGTTTTGGACTCCCTTTGTTTGATTTTGGCGCGTTTTTTATCAGTAAGATTTATGACGGAGTGTGTGGGCCTCAGTTAGGTTTTACGACTGTGTTAGGCCTGCCTTTGTCTTCAATCTGAATACATGAGGCCCAACATTCCCCCCTTTGGTCTGAAGAGTTGGTTGTTGTCCAGCATCTTTAGAGCAACTGAAGGGCCGAACAGTTCTTGTCAGTTCACAGTAACCTGTGGGTTACGCCATCCATGTATTCCTGATAGGAAAAAAAAAACAGTTGCACAGTCCATACAGTTCATTAGATTTCACAGAAGCTTTATCGTCTGGACAGAGATTGAGGCACATCTGGGCATAGAACTTCTAGCTAAATCTAAAATTACATTCATCACACATAAACATTTCAAGTTATTGGTAGGCACAGCATTAACTGTAACACAATCCTTTGTTGTTCTTTGGTCATAACACAAAATCTAAGTAGGACCTGACAATGGATACTTGGACCAAAATATTAGAGGAAAGGATAGGAGGGTTAAAGGTTAAAAGGCTTACCCTTGGAAATGATTAGGGTTAACCTGTGGGATGGGCTCAGACTGGTGTGTAAAATGTGGCTGTGAGAAGGGAGTCCAGTCTGGCCTGTAGGTGTTGAATGTACCTGTACATGGCGTGTGCAATAATTGCCGTGATGATCCAACCACTAAGGAGGAGCCAGAGGGCAACCAAACTGATAGGGTGTTCTTGGTAAGATGATGATCTGCTTATGTGACTAGGAAATATAGTGGTCAAGCCAGTTGGTTTGAGACTAAACTTCACTAATTTCGTGCTTTCAGCCTGAAGCTGCTGTTGAAGGGTGTCATCAATGGTGAGGCTGTGACCTCTAAATGCATCCATGATCTCAATTTCTGCATCATGTTTGTCGACGTTGAGATGGAGGACAATATCGTCAATGTGCACGGTGGCTCCTTGGGGAACCATTAAGAACACCATTTGGTTTGGTAGCCTTAGTTTAGTGGATGTATCATGGTGGTTGTATGACATTGGGACTTCGGTGGCTGGTGTGTTAATGAGCCAGCGATTGCCTGCTCGCTCTACCCTTGTCTCTGTTCCTTCATCTTTGACAGACATGCTACCTTGACACTTTTGTTCAGAGAGGTAGTTAGTCACCTCTCTAACAAAAGGGTTGTGTTTGGCCAAACCCAATGAATATCCTTTGTCTTGGTACACATGTTTAGGTTAGGGATAAGGTAGAACGAGGGGTCCTCATCATGGTAGGTGAGATTTGGTGGTGTTTTGAGGTGAATGTGTTCGTTACCTCTCTGAAAAACAACATTAAATACGGACTTTAGTCTGTATATATTCTGCCTTTCTATGATGGTAGATTGAGGATAAATCCTATTTCGAGGTTCTGAGGATTTACATGGATTGGAATTGCACTGTCAAGACTATATGCCAGGTGTATCTGTGAAGGTTGCACAATGGAGACAGTAGCAGATCTAAGGATTTGTTTGAAAAGGTCTAGGGTGACCAGGTAAGCTGGAATCCTTCCACCACTCAGACTGTTGACTGAGGAGCTAATTCCTCTGAGGTCCTGCATTAGATCTCTAATGATACGCACATAAGTTGTCTTCTCTGACAAAGTCCCTAAAGCGTGCAAAGTGTTATTGATAAGAACGGAGTGCAAATTTACAGTGACTATAGTACCCTGAAGGGTTTTATTCAGGCCCTGTAATTGTTCTTGGAGTCGTTGTCTCTGCTGAATTTTTGGATGATGGCAACTTGTCCATCTGAAGCTGGCAAACTGTTTTCTGGACCAAGTGGTCTCGCTCAACCTGAGCCCACATGTGTCCACGATGGCAGTCAATGAGCGGAGCCAATCGGTTCAGTAGGTCCTGGCCAATTAAAGGTGGTTTCGTATTAATGGGACAAATGTAAACAGGGTGTACTAGCATCATCCCTTGAAAGGTAATGTCGATCCACACCCGTTTTGTGATAAACGACTTATCTTGCGTGTAGCTTGTTATGCTTACGCTGCAGTTCTGTCTGTAACAGTTTGCCAAGGGAGAGCTTTGCTCTAGCCACCTCTGCGAAGATGTTGGAACCCATTAGACTTATTTCGGAACCAGTGTAAAGTAGTGCGTGGGAGCTGATGTGCCCATGTGTCAGGCATTGCACTTACGGTACAGATCGCCCAAGAAGGCCAGAAAAGGAGGGTGTGGCATGTTAGGAGTGACTGTTTTGGGGAGCAACTTAGACCCTGTTCCTCTTTTCCCGACCTTCAAAGTAAACTTTGGCTTTAACGGGAGGGGGTACATCGTCTAGTCATACTGACGGAGTTACAGCGCCGTGTTCCTTTGAGGAGTTCGGCAGACCTGGTGAACAATGGAGCATGTCATGCTTCGTTACTAACTCAGTCAAGCATCTCCTTATATCCTCCATTTCCTTTCTCAAATCTTGTTCTCTCAGGGAGTTTGAAACCTTGTCTACCCACTCACCTTCCTGTTTGGGTTTTCCTTCAAACCGTGCCTTTCCTATTGGCCGGGGAATGTCTTTTAGGCCTGCCGTGACCCTGGGGGTGTGTCTGGTCACCACCACCCTGGTTTTGTTGCCTACCCTGCTGGAGGGGTGATCAGTGCCTCTGGGGTCCTGTTCCAGCATTCATCTTAACGCGAGGCATTTCGTTGCCTTCAAGAGCTAGGTCTGCACATTCTGAGGCTTGAATCCCCAGGGCTCTGGCATCACCTTCGTGCCCTTGGGCAGGGCGCACACGTGTCTCCCATGCCAGTTGTGCGTACCTTTTGATTTCCTGCATGGTGGGGTTGCCCGTTCTGCAGTGCATCATGACGTCATATCGCATGCTCTCGTGGAGGTTGTGAAGGAAAAGAGACTTAAAAGCTCATTCCTCCTCCGGACCTGGACCAGGCATCTGTAATACTCACGCGGAGGCTCGTGCTTCTTCTGCGTGATGGCGAAAGCACCTATGGTAGCAGAGGCTTCGTTGATATACAGCGAATACTCCATACGTAGGGCTTTACACAGAGCTGAGAAGCGGTTTTGGGTACCAGTCGGTAGCGTTTCCATGAACACATGGACACTCCTTACCTTGGTCTTCCATATAAGCTTGAGTTTTTCATGCGACGAAGCATAAGGCAAGTCAACCAGGCAGTGCTCAGTTTCTCTGAGATAACTGTTGATGTTTTAATCTCGATTACTTGGGTCAAAGCACTCTATGTCTCCTGCGAGGGTGTGCAAGCCTTTGTGTCGGTATGACCACGGGTCGTCTGAGTCATCTGAAACACCATAGTCACTCGGATCGCTATAGCGATGAGGACGACTTCCTCCGCTTCGTGGTGGGGAAGGTGTCCAGTCGATGCATGGGGGTGGACCTCGGGTTGCGTACAGCTCCCTGGCTAATGGGATCTTCGAGCCGCTTACACCACTCTGGGCTTGAAAATTATTGTCCCCCCTCCGTGGTGAGGAATCAGTCGGTTTGAAATGCAAGGTGGCATGACTGAAAACTGACTGGGGGAGCAACTGTAAGGAGGGGCACCTGCATCCAACCAGCGGGCCGCTGGAGGAGCTTGAAAAGTGTCTCGGAGGACGAAGTCAGAGACTGTACAACTAGGGGCAGCTCGGCTCCTAGCGTGTGTCCCTTGGTTTCTCAGGGGCACATTTCTACACATAGCGCTAAAGAGGGGACCCTCTTCAATGTCAGATGTTGTGCTGTGTGTTTCAGCTGCACTTACCTGATCTGACTCTACTCTTAGCTAGGCAGCTTGAAGCTGCCTGCGCAGGGTTTCATTTTCCTCCTGCATCCGGGCATTTTCTTCCTGTGCCTGGACTTTCTCAGCTTGGGTGCACCTAACTTCTTGGTGCAGGCTGATATTTTCCCTCTGCACCGCTTGATAGCTGCTCTGCAGCTGGGCGAGCTGGGCCTGGTGCTCTGCGATTTGCAGTTGGGTTCTGCGGTGATGAAGAAGGAACATTTGGCACACTAGGTCCGGGATTTTGCGCTCTGGCTTCCCAACCGGGTTGCTGACATAATCAACTAGTTCCTGCAATGCTTCATCACAACTACTAATATTGTAGCCATTAAGGTTATCTCTATCCTCTATGGAGAGACGGAGGACAGCAGCGACCACATCTTGCAGAATCTAACTCATTAAAACCTCACACGGCGCACCGTTAAATGTAGTGTGCCACGTTCAGGAGCGGGTTTGGTTATTAGCAATAATTAATAATTATCAAAGATAATTATTAATTATTAAAATCAATAGAAAATTTATTAGAATCAATGTTAGCTTTTTTTAATCAAATGAATACATTTTATTATTTTATTTGATTTAATCAATTAAAATATAATAAATAATTTTCAACAAAAAATAGCCATGTTTGTTGGTCAAATAAAATGCTGCACAACAGAGCTTCACAGTATAAATGAAATATTCGGGCTGACTTCTTGTTTTCATTGATTTTGTTCCACTAAATAAACATTACGTATAGTTATGTGGGAAGTTGACATGAAATTTTAAGCATTGTCAGTGATGTCCTGTGTTGTGACATAATTTCTTCATCTAAAACTATTTTAAACACCACACACACACACACACACACACACACACACACACGCACACACACACACACATATACACCACTGGTCAAAAGTTTTGAAACACTTACTCATTCTTTATTATAATTTTTTTTAATTTTTTTTTTTTTTTTTTTTCACATTTAAAATAATAGTAAAGTCATCAAAACTATGGAATAACATAAATGGAACTCTGGGAATTATGTTGTGACTCAACAAAATCCAAAATAAATCAAAACTGTGTTATATTTTAGCATCTTCAAAGTAGTCACTCTTTGCTTAGAATTTGCAGACATGTACTCTTGACCAAATTCTTGAGGTATCACCCTGGGATGCATTTTAAACAGTATTGAAGGAGTTTCCATCTATGTTGGGCACTTATTGGCTGCTTTTCTTATTATTTGGTCCAAGTCATCAATTTCAAAAATTATTATTATTTTTTTTTTTTTTAATTAAATTTTTGTTTTATAATGAAATAAATTAATATGGTGGCACAATTATATTTTTGTCTACAAAACTAATTTCAAACATTTAAGCATACGCCTTCAGATCAAAAGATTTTTAAGATCATAAGAAACATTTCAGTCAAGTATTTCAAAACTTTTGACCGGTAGTGTGTGTTTATATATATATATATATATATATATATATATATATATATATATATATATATATATATATATATATATATATGTACTACTTAAAAGGTTAAAAATTAACAAAAGGTTTATTTTCATTAACATTAGTTAAAATTTGATTTCTGCACAATCAAAATATAATCGAAATTGTAATATGACCTTGTGCGATTATTGAATCACAAAGGGCTGCGATTTAATTAAATAAGTAAATAGTCTGCTCGCTTCAGTGTTTATTTGCGCTTCTCTGTCCAGTCTATATTAAGTTAGATCAGTGGTTCTCAACCTTTTTTATGAATGCCCCCACTTCATTCCCTTACCCCAGCTGTGACATAATTTGGAAGCGGAGACTTTGTGTTAGCAAAAAGAAAAAAAAAAAAAAAAAAAGAAGAAGAAAACACAAAACTCAATATTTGTATTACTTGCTTAATTTGCTCCATGCAGCTTCGATGCATTGCATAATTGTAAAGTTTTGTTAATAAATTCAGCAGGCTTACACATCATGAATGTGACACCAAACCTTGAGTTTCTTAAATTTAAGCAGATTGAGGGCTATATAAAAATTGAAATGCGAAGACAGAAACTAACAATAAAAATGGTATTGTTATTATATTTCAAAAGAGAAAAGACCAATAATATTGCATATTTTGTCCCACTGAAATGCTCATTCTACATTACAGCATTGATATTGAGTTGTATGTAGATGAAAATTTACTGGTATTAACAACAGTGAGGTTATCTGTAACATCTATAAAAAGTAAAAAGCTAGCACCTAATTTATGTGACTAAATTATCCTAACAGTGTGACAGAGTTGGAACTCCTTTCATTAGGTTCTTATTGATTCAAATGAGTCATCTCTTGGAATTTTTGAAGGCAAACAGAATCAGTTATATTTTCATACACTCAAAAATATTTTAGCCTATTTTTTTTTAAATGTATTTATTTATTTATTTATTTATTTATTTTAGGATTTACGCATCTCTATTTCATCTAAAAACAAAAAAACAAACAAAAAATAAAAAAGAATAAAAAAGTGTATTTTGCATTTGCCCTTATGAATATTTAAATGTATTTATTTTTAAAGTTTTAACAATGGTATATGTAACAAGACCATAATAAGCACATGGAAGCATGGATCTTCTTTACTACCATGGTTAGATGTAACATGGTTTCTATAAAACAAATTATGGATTTTTTGTAATTACAAACAGTAGGCCTATTCTAAACACATAACAATAAATACAAAATATTAAAATTTAAAAGTTGTAACAAAAATTGATTATATTCCCTCACTCCCCTAATATTGCCTATGACAAATTTAATAGAGCTGAAGTAGTGATATGATAATATGTATTATGAATCTATTTCTGCCTAAAGTACAGTTAGTGTTACTATTGTAAATTCAAGGGTGGCCATGTAGAATTCTCTGCCTAATTCAAATGGTTTTTGTGCTTCTCACTGGTTCTCGCAGTGCTGCAATAATCAGAGGTGCGTGTTTAAGAGCTTGAGACCAGTCTGTGAGTAAAAACGCACCTGCTTTGTGCTCGTACTGATCTGTCCATTGAGCCGTATCTGCGGTACCACCATATAATTCTCCGCCAGGCACAGGTATCATAATAATAACGTGGACTACAAGATGGGGTATAATTCAAACATCTTTATTAAATGATTGCTGAGCAAACAGTATTAACAGTAGCACCTGTAGAGTCCAAGAAACATGCACTCTTCCTCTATTCTCCTGTTGTTTGTTTACCTCACAAGAGAGCATATTGCCTTTGTTACACTCCCAGCGGCAACAAGTGAAAGAGGAACTAATATTACCAACATCCAACAAAATAAAATGGAAGGAACTTACACATAATAAATCTATATAAAATATTTAGATACTATAATATATTGCATTGTTAAATGAAATATAATAAAATAATGAATAAAAATAATTAAATTAATTGTGACAAACTAACCAAATCTTTCACTTTAAGTTGAATTACACCAATGGGTTATCAGTTCAACTTCAGTTTGACATTAAGCCTCGTTCTTTAGGACAATCTTATATACAGTAGAGAATTGTTTGTATAAGCCTACTTGTTTTTAAGGCCTAGAGTATAGAGTAAAATTGAATATTTTGTGTATATTTAATTATTCATCCAACCAACATTATTTTTACAGCAAAAACATTGCAACAACTATGGTATTACCAAAAGGGAAATTCAGTTAACAGTGACATTATGCAGAGAGCTTGCATGATGTTTTGACAACCAGTTTTGACAGAGCTGCTGATAAAAAGTTCAAAGATCAGCATCAGATGATTAGATGAAAAGAAAATTGGAGATCGGTATCAGATGTTAAAATCCTGATTGGAGCATCCCTAATATTCAAGTTGACTGGGTTTCAAAATGATGATGATTAGTGGGCAGAAACCCTATCATAAAATGGAGAAAACAGGAACACGGTGGAAGGGTACAATTTGAATATGAAGAAGACATTGTTATTTCTTTGTTTCACTGTTAATCGTAATTGCAATATTTTTCAAAATAATCGCAATATGACTTTTCATCCAAATCGTGCAGCCCTCGTTAAATTGAACTAACAATGAACAATACTTTTACAGCACTTATTAATCTTATATATCAGAATCAGCTTTATTGCCAAGTATGCTTACACATAAAAGGAATTTGTCTTGGTGATAGGAGCTTCCAGTGTACAACAATACAAATACAGCAGCAAGACATAGATAATTATAAAAAATATAAAATAATTATACACATACGTACATACACACACAGACACACACAAATCTGTTATGTACAGTGCAAATGTTTTTTTTGTTTTTTTTTAGAGGAATGAAATGGCAAAATAGGTTGGTTGTGTTGGATAAATATAAAAAAAGACTAAACTGTGTATTGCACATAGTTATTGCTTAATGGGGCAATTTAACTGTTTATAAGATGGATAGCCTGAGCCTGACGGTTCTGGTGATCAGAGCTCTGAAGCGTCGGCCAGAAGGCAACAGTTCAAAAATGTAATGGGCAGGGTGAGTGGGGTCCAGAGTGATTTTTCCAGCCTTTTTCCTCACTCTGGAAGTGTATAGTTCTTGAAGGGGGGGGGGGGGGGTTGCAGGGGTTAACCAATAATCCTCTCAGCAGCAGTCCATATTGTCCTTTGTAGTTTTCTGATGTCTGATTTCGTAGCTGAACCAAACCAGACAGTTATTGAAATGCAGAGGACAGACTCAATGACTGCTGAGTAGAACTGTATCAGCAGCGCCTGTGGCAGGTTGAACTTCCTCAGCTGGCAAAGGAAGTACAACCTCTGCTGGGCCTTTTTCACAATGGAGTCAATGTGTGTCTTCCACTTCAGGTCCTGTGAGATGGTAGTGCCCAGGAACCTGAATGACTCTACTGCTGCCACAGTGCTGTTTAGAATGATGAGGGGGGGGTCAGTGTTGGGGTGTTCCTCCTAAAGTCCACAATCATCTCCACCGTTTTGAGTGTGTTCAGCTCAAGGTAGTTTTGACTGCACCAGACAGCCAGCTGTTCAACCTCCCTTCTGTATGCAGACTCATCATCATCTCGGATGAGGCCGATGACAGCGATGTCATCTGCAAACTTCAGGAGCTTGTCAGAGGGGTCCTTGGCGATGCAGTCATTGGTGTAGAGGGAGAAGATTAGTGGGGAGAGCACACATCCCTGGGGGGCACCAGTGCTGATTGTACAGGTGCTGGAAGTGAGTTTCCCCTGTTTCACAAACTGCTGCCTGTCCGTCAGAAAGCTGGTAATTCACTAACAGATAGACATGGGAAAAGAGAGTTGGCGTAATTTATTCTGGAGTATGATGATGGGATGATGGTGTTGAAAGCTGAACTGAAGTCCACAAAAAGGATCCTTGCATATGTCCCTGGTCTGTCCAGATTTTGCAGGATATGATGCAATCCCATGTTGACTGCATCATCCACAGACCTGTTTGCTCGATAAGCAAATTGAAGGGGATCTAGAAAGGGTTCAGTGATGTTCTTCAAGTGGGCCAACACCAGTCTCTCAAATGATTTCATGACCACAGACGTCAGGGCGTTAGGTCTGTAGTCATTAAGTCCTGTGATTTTTTTTTTTTTTTTTTTTGGGACAGGAATAATGATTGAGCGTTTGAAGCAGCATGGGACTTCACACTGCTCCAGTGATCTATTGAAGATCTGTGTGAAGATGGGGGCCAGCTGGTTAGCACAGGATCGAAGACAAACTGGTGAGACACCATCTGGGCCTGAAGCTTTCCTCATCTTTTATTTCCGAAAGACCCAGCTCACATCATCTTCACAGATCTTAAGTGCAGGTTGAGTAGCAGGAGGGGGGAGGTGGGGGGTTGCAGGAGGTGTTGATGTTTATGAAAAGTGAAGGTCAGAGTGGGTATGGGGTGTGAGATTGGGCCTTTCAAATCTGCAGTAGAACACATTCAGGTCGTCAGCCAGTTGTTGGTCCACCACAGGGTTGGGGGTAGGAGTCCTGTAATTTGTGAGTTGTTTCATGCCACTCCACACTGATGCAGGGTCATTAGCTGAAAACTTGTTTTTCAGCTTCTCAGAGTATCTTCTTTTAGCCATTCTGATTTCCTTGTTCAGTGTGTTCCTGGCCTGATTGTACAAGACTTTATCCCCACTCCTGTAAGCATCCTCTTTGGCCTGACGAAGCTGCCTGAGCTCTGCTGTAAACCACGGTTTGTCGTTGTTTAACTTTAAATAAGTCCTAGTAGGAATGCACATATCCTCACAGAAACTGATATATGATGTAACAGTATCTGTGAGCTTGTCCAGGTCTGTGGCTGCAGCCTCAAAAACACTCCAATCCATGCAATCGAAGCAGGCTTGTAGTTCCCTCTCTGCTTCATTGGTCCATCTCTTTACAGTCCTTACTACTGGCTTGGTTGATTTTAATTTCTGCCTGTAGGTTGGAAGAAGATGAACCAGACATTGATCAGAGAGTCCCAAAGCTGCTCTAGGGACAGAGCGATATGCATCCTTTATTGTTGTATAACAATGATATATATATATATATATATATATATATATATATATATATATATATATATATATATATATATATATATGTCTTCCATTGAATTGAAAATACATTCTTATATTCTACAAAATATGTCATTTTGTTCCACAGAATGAAATACATAAAGGTTTGGTACAATGTGAAGGTGAGAAAATGATGACAGAGTTTTATTTTTTGAGTGATCTATTATGTACTATTATAACTATTATATAAAGTGAACTGTATATGCTATTAGTGTCCCCAAACAAAATAGCAAAAATAATGACTGTCACAAACAGGTTTCACAGATGTCTAATAATGGCTTATTTAAAACTGGATTTTAAAGTGATAGTTCATACAAAAAAATAAATAAAAATAAAAACGAAAACATTCTGTCACCATTTACTCCATCTTATGTTATTCCAAACACAAAAGGCGATGCTAGGCAGAATGACAGCCTTCACTTTTTTATTGTATGGAAAACAGATGCAATAAAAGTAAATTGTAACTTAGGCAAACTTAGTTACTAACTTACTAATTCTGCCTAACATGTATTTTTGTGTTACGTGGAAGAAAGAATGTTTTATGGGTTTGGAATAACAACTTTTAATATTTTAAGCAGGTAGAAAGCATTGTAAAACCCAATAAATAAATAAATAATAAACTTTAATCTTTAGGAAACAGAAAATATCAGAGGAAGAAGAAAAGGAAAGAGGACATACTAAAGTGGGTACCCAGACAGAATACTGTAAATTAGTGTTGCAGAAGGGTACATTTGTGGAAAAATGCAAGACTACAGCAGAATTTCTCTCAATGGACTCTTGTTTATCAGGCATGACACTGCAGTGGATTTGGATGCAAGGGCAAAGGAAGCAAGATAAAGCTGACATGGAGACAGGCCCTCCCTAAGGACCCTGGGACAGGCTGTGTTAACATGCAGTCAGTGAGAGCCCAATGTCACCTGAGAGCACCCGAGACATTCAGTCCAACAGACAAGAGCCCTCGTTTTCTTGTAGAGCCTTGGCGTTACAATGACACCCATTTAAAGTTCCCAGCACTTCAGTAGACAGTTACAATGAGAACTACTAGGGAAAAGTCTCTCTTTCATGTGCAGGGTTCAGTCTATCCTTTCTGCTCTTACTCTAGTTATACTTTAGTAATCGTATAATGGTGGTCTGTGTTCTTATCAGTCTGCCCCACTCCACTATCAAAACTGTTGTTCACTCTTCTATTCAGAGAGATTAGCTATTGGAGTGGACAAGTGCCCTCCAAGAGCACTTGAAAGGAAGAACACTCAGCACACTAGACCCTTATAATATGTCTTAGACCCTTTTGAGCACTGCAGGCTCAATTGTCGCTGCAATCCAAAATTGTCCAATTCATATCTCAATCCACATACACGTAGCATTCTTAGCATTTCAGCAGTGGGTTCTGGAAGTAAAAATCCAATTAATTTTCCCCATAGAGAAATTGTTTTTTTAAACAACAACATATAAACTTTTCAAGACAAGACTGTGAACTCTGAGGTTGTTAATTTGATGGTATATGCTTTTATTGAAGCTATCAGGCAGAGTTATTTTTACTTAATTTGAATCATGTTTAACAGCCAATATCAGCCTGATCTCGTTATTTACATTACGTGACTGTGGGAACATTTTTGCAAATCAAAATAACGTGCTTCATTACACGTTTCTCTTCAGTTTCTTAGTGAAATGTCCAGCAGGGGTGCTAAAAGCAAGTGCAATGGTGTTTTCAGGTGAACGTTAGATGGAGGTTTTAATAAGTAAAATGTAGCTCCGTAAACTCAAACTTGAACCTAAACCTAACCAATAGTGTTTTAAATGCAAATGAGAGGTGAACAAATCAGACATCCTTACCCTTTACCAATGCATAAACCTAACCGATTGTGTCATAAACGCAAATGAGAGGTATACAAAACAAACATCCTTATCCTAAACCAATAACTAAACCTAACCGATAGTGTGGAAAAAAGCAAACGCAACATGAAAAGCAAATTTTCTGAAGCAACCACGTCAATTCATGTCGCTTTCTATACACTTTCGTCTCTCATGTCAGCTTGCATGTTTGACTGGGCTCAAGCCTCAGTCCTCCGAGTTCAAAGATCAACACTCTATCAGGTGAGCTACTGCAGAAGCTAATCATATTGGAATACATGTGTAAATGTAGTTGGGTCTGTAATACAAGCATTAAAATGTATCGTTTTTCAAATATGCATTAAAGCGTTTCGATATTATAACATAGCAGCATGTGAGTAATAGTGTGAAAATAAAAGTTTATAAAGTCATAATCAGCCGTTGTACTTGTGATTTGTGTGAAAGTGAATAAAACGGACAGTAGTTGTAGCGCCTCAAATGTTTATTTCACCAGAAAACTACGGCAAAACATGGAACATGGCACGTAAAAATCAGTTTGTAAAAATGTATAGTGACGTTCGTTCTATGAGACTAGGTTGGCCAATTTACTGGTGAAAAACTACACATGCTCAGCAGCAGCTTAGGCATCTTATGAAACATTGCTAATGATGTAAAAGAGACAGTCTCCCTATACTCTTAAACTTATGTACTGTATTTGTTAATTTTCTGAATATTTTGTAATACACTTCTAAATAGCAAATATAGTGTTTTATATTTATAACCAATGATTATTAATATATTGTACCGTCGATTCAATTACATCATTCTTTGTCTGTTTTCTCTGTTTTTTTGTTTTTGTTTTTTTCATACATTGTACTCATATATATTTTACTTCAAATGAAAGTTTGTAATGTTATGAATCTTGAAGCTGGTCGGTTCGGCTTAAAATATTTTATTAAATCTCTATGGTAAAAAGGAACAGTAAAAATACCTTAAGGACCAAGACCGTGGGTGGGATTAGCATAAACTCTCTGTTTATACAGTTAGTTTTCTCTTTCAGGTGAACTTCTTTTATGGCAGACCAACAGTTTGAAGTTAATCTTACTGAGCAAGTTATAATCATGCTATAAACATATTTATAGCTAGCTTCCTGAATAATGACACATCCGGTTTAATGTAACAAACATCTGAAGGTAACTCCATCGCCCCCATGAATACTGACTTTATTACAGCCATAGTAATGCAAGAACGCATGTTAAGTATGTGTAGTACTTAAGTCTGTATTAGGCAAAACATTTCCAAAATGGTATATTTAATATAAAAAAAAATAAATAAAAAAAAACATTTTGTGAAATTAGATTGCACAAACACAATTATTAGCATTGAGACTTCATTATTTCAGCAATCATATCGGGTTATCAGCATGTAGGAATCATGATATTATAAAAAATGCTGGTTAATAAGTTGGCTAGTTCACCCTTTGGTGACAGCTTGATCAATTTGGCACACCAAGGCTAATGGCTGTCATCAAATGAGACTGGCTTTCAGAAATGTTTATCTCAGTGGAGTCCAATTTATTTGCTGTCACCTCTTAACCATGCCACTTGGCATAGATGCATCAGCCCCTACCACTCCAGCCTGTAGCCCTCCATTATCAATGTTAATCAAACAATGATGCAAAGTGCGGGAAGTCTCCTTTCAATGTAGCATACAGACACTAATGGTTTCCGATACCAAACAGGGCCTGATGGATTGGGCAGGCGTGGTAATTTAGACACTGGATGAAATGAAGAAGGAATTTTTAGTGCTTTTATTTGCAGGAATGTAAAGATGATTGAGGGTGTCCTTATTTACCCTTAAAGTTTCTGTAATTGGAATCAATGAGGTGCATCCATCAGTATCATGCTAAATAAATATTTAGTGTCACATGGCATTGGCTATTTCATTTTTACCCCAGAACCAAAACAACATTGAAGAATGGCAAATTAATATTACAAATTGAATTGACTTATTCCATTTGTCTTAAAATTACATAATTGATATGTTATGAGTATGCATAACTGCATTGTGTGCTGGTGGGACATATTGTGGTCAACCCACTATTATTTGTTAGTTGGAATATTTTTAAACACTTGCAGAAAATCATTGGATGCTTTGAACAGGTGTTTGTGTGTAGGTCAGGTTCCCCTTCTGTCACTCACTCGACGTTGAGCTGAATACTACTACTGATCCATTCACCTCTTCAGAAGCGTGTGCTGTTGGATATATGGCTCATTCCAGTGGCTTTCTCTCCACTCTGCACTCCACTGCAGACTATGCCCCTGGGCGCTTCGACAGCGCTTTAAAAGAGTTTATTTCCTCTAAAGAGTATATTTCCTTGATTAGAGCAGGCACAGTGATGTTGAACATCTTTTTAAAGACACGTCTTTTTAAAGATGCCCTTCCGTCTCTGTGCAGTTCCTGATGCGGTCGTTACCTCTCCGCCTCAGACGGTCACGATCACTGCCTCACGTGCCTGGGCCAAAATCACGTTGAGGAAGCATTCGTGGATGGTTCATGTTCTCATTGCGAGAACATGACCATGGCAACGTTGCGGTCACGGCTTTCCTTCTTTCGAGGGAAAGCCACTTCAGCTGCCCACCCCCCCGCTGGTCCTTCTACCTACGGGTACGAGGCTGCCCTGATTGACGCTGAAGGCGATTCGGTTCAATGGGTACGGTTCCACCAGGTAAACTCCCACGGACCGCCCACTCCCCGGTACGCTCATGTGCGCCTGTCCAGTTCTGGGATGAGACAGGCAGCTCACCTCAGTGCCAGCCTAATGTCTCTTTCGGAGCTTGTGAGCCGGATGAGATGTCGATCACTGCATCAGAAAGCGACTTGGTAATGTCGGACGCCGAGGACTCGACCGGGCTGCCGCCTTCGGGTGTGGCAGCCCAGTCTGAGGCCGACATGGAGCTGACCGCCATGCTTGCTCGGGCCACCATGAGTGTTGGGCTTGAGTGGAACCCTCCATCTGCCCCTGAGCACTCGTGGCTTGACGACTGGTCGTAGAGCCCCCCCGCAGGAGAGGGACACCCCCGCTTCTTAGCCGGCTGCAAAGACCCCCAGGAGGGCTCCCAAGTGCCCCTGAGACGGGACACCTGAGGATCAAGACGTCTGTGGGAACTCCGGAGCTGGTAGCCAGACGACTCCCACTCCATCCCCCGGTGGAGGGCCGGGAGGAAAATCTTTTGTTCCATTTTTCTTTTCTGTTTGCCGCACTCAGTTCGGTCTACGGTACCCACATTGTCAAAAAAAGAGCAGTTTCCTCATGAACGCAGCCCCCCGCCTTCATATGCCCCGCTGCATCACAAGGCCTTACGGTGGGCGCGTGGAGCAAGGTAAGTGCTTCGAGGGTCCCCTCAGCACGGCTGCCTCGGGTCGGAGCACTGCTCCCCCACACAGCACTCCTTGCTCCCCCCAGCTGCGAGGCCCCACCCCCAGGAATGTCGGATGCAATCCTTCCGTTAGTGCCCCTTGCCCGGAGTTTGGACATGTGGCTATCGCTTTCCAACCCGTTGTGCTGGCTGGCCAGAACCATCCGACTCGGCTATGCGATTCAATTCACCAGGCGTCTGCCCCGGTTCCATGGCATTCTCTTCATGTCAGTGAAGAATGAGAGCACCGCAGTTCTGCAGGCAGAGATCGCGGTCCTCCTATAGAAGGGCGCGATAGAGCCTGTCCCTCCAGCCGAGGTGAGACAGGGGTTTTATGGCCCTTACTTCATCGTTCCCAAGAAGGGCGGTGGGTTGTGGTCAATCTTGGACCAGCGAGTTCTGAACCGGGCCTTGCACAGACTCCCGTTCAAGATGCTGATGCAAAAGCACATTTTGACATGCATCCTGCATCAAGATTGGTTCGTGGTGGTAGACCTGAAGAACGCGTACTTTCACGTCTCAATTTACCTTGATACAGACCCTTCCTACGATTTGCATCGACGGTCGGGCATATCAATACAAGGTCCTCGCCCCTTCGGCTTGTCCCTAACCCTCGCATCTTCACGAAGGTCGCAGAGGCAGCCCTTGCCCCATTAAGGGAAGTGACCGTTCTCACACTCAATTACCTCGACGACTGGCTGATTATAGTGCACTCTTGAGAGTTACTGTGTGCACACAGGGACCTGGTGCTCACGCACCTCAGCTGTTTAGGGCTTCAGGTCAACTGGGAAAAGAGCAAGCTCTCCCCGGTTCAGAGCATCTCTTTTCTCGGCATGGAGTTAGACTCGGTGTCAATGATAGCGCGCCTCACATGCAAGCGTGCGCAGTCAGTGCTGAACTGCCTGAACTTATCCAGGCGGGAAATGTCAGTCCCACTGAAGTACTTTCAAAGGCTCCTGGGGCATATGGCATCCTCAGTGGCAGTCGCGCCACTCGGGTTGATGCATATGAGACTGCTACAGCACTAGCTCCAGACCCAAGTCCCGAGGTACGCATGGTGCCGTGGCACACATCGCGTGGCTCTCGCGCTCGCCTGCCGCCGCCTTTTCAGCCCTTGGACAGACCTTGTGTTCCTGCGGGCTGGAGTCCCCATACAGCAAGTGTCCAGGGGCATCGTGGTTACAATGGATGTCTCCAAGACAGGCTGGGGCACTGTGTGCAACGGGCACACAGCCGCTGGCTCCTGGACAGGACCTCGCCTGCTTTGGCACATCAACTTCCTCGAGTTGCTGGCAGTACAGCTTGCCCTGCAGAGGCTATTGCCATTGATCCAGGGCAAGCACGTGTTGGTCCGGACAGACAACACGACGACAGTGGCTTATATATACTTCCTCTGGAGTCAGCGGCGACTCAGGTTGCTGCAGGCCACTCATATCCCTGGCAACCTCAATGCCACAGCAGATGCTCTGTCACAGCATGTGACACTCAGGGGAGAGTGGAGAATCCACCCCCAGGTGGTCCAGCTGATTTGGAGTCGATTTGGCAAGGCACAGGCAGACCTGTTCACCTCCCAGGAATCCTCCCACTGCCCGATCTGGTATGCCCTGACAGGAGCTCCCCTCGGTACAGACAGGACGTGGAAGACCTAACTGGTCTACCGCTCACAGTGGTTAACATGATCACTCAGGCCAGAGCTCCTTCTACAAGGCAGCTGTATTCCCTGAAGTGGCGTATCTTCACTAAGCGGTGTTCTTCCCATAGCGAAGACCCCCAGAGGTGTGCAATCAGGTCAGTGCTTTCCTTCCTACAAAAGAAGTTGGACGGGCGGCTGTCCCCCTCCACTCTCAAGGTCTATGTAGCTGCTATAGCAGCACACCACGACGCTGTTGAAGGTAAGTCTCTCGGTAAGCACGACCTTATCATCAGGCTCCTGAGAGGCGCCAGGAGGTTGAAACCTCCTAGGCCAAACCTCTTTCCTGCATGGGACCTCTCCATGGTACTTTTAGGCCTATGGAGAGCCCCGTTCGAGCTCCTAGAGTCAGTCGAGTTAAAAGCAGTCTCATTGAAGACCACCCTCCTGACCGCGCTCACTTCCATCAAGAGGGTCGGGGACCTGCAAGCATTCTCTGTCAGTGAAGAGTGCCTAGAGTTCGGTCCGGAAGACTCTCACGTGATCCTGAGACCCCGACCCCTTTTAGGGATCAGGTGGTGAGCCTGCAAGCGCTGCCCCCGGAGGAGGCAGACCCAACCTTATCATTGCTGTGTCCGGTGCGTGCTTTGCGCATCTACTTGGATTGCAAGCAGAGCTTTAGACACTCTGAGCAGCTCTTTGTCTGCTTCGGTGGACAGCGGAAAGGGAACGCTGTCTCCAAACAGAGGCATGCCCACTGGATCGTGGACACCATCGTTTTAGCCTACCAAACCCAGTCCGCGCCCGCCCCCTTGTGGGTTTGAGCACACTCCACAAGGAGTGTGGCATCCTCGTGGGCACTGGCCAATGGCACCTCTCTAGCAGCCAATTGTAGAGCAGCGGGCTGGGAAACACCCAATTCCTTCGCGAGATTTTACAATCTCTGGGTTGAGCCGGTTTCGTCCTGTGTTCTTTCTGGTACGAACAGGTAAGTTTCATTAAACGGGGCAGCTGGCCGGGTGTACCGCTTGTGTATAGCGCCTTTCCCCTCCGTGCGCTCTTCTCTCCCATGCGTGTTCACGACCTGTGAACCATGGATGTCCTTCCTCCTAGCCCTCTGGCTCACGAATTCAGTGGAGGAATTCGTAGTCAGACCCAGTACGGGGTGTGTTATAGTGTTATTTAATCAGTGCTAAAGTGCCCTGTACTGGGGTAAGTTCTCCACAGGTTTCGGTTACCCCGGTAACCTCCTGTGATGTATCTTCCGCGGTACGGTCTCCTTTTTCGGTTGACCCGTGTCTCCCTTGGCAGAACCCTCTCTGCCCCTAAACACTGCGTTTGTAGAGCTCCTCCCCTACGAAGGGCAGGACCTACCGCCATGCCTCTTCCATGTGCGGCCTTAGGCCTATATGACATATTCACCACTATTTGACCCTCCCCTTCAGGGCAGGATGTGGCCTCCACAGGGTCTTTTCCCCCTGAAAGAATAAGAACGGAAAAGAACGCCTTCCCCAGAACAAAGAACGGAGGCTACGTGCAGTCCGAGTACATCTGTTCCTACGTTCACAGTAGCTTGCCTACACCTGTATCGGCAGTTCACGTAACACAGTTCAGCCACTGTGGCATTTCATATAGGGACCCCTAGTGTCACTACATCAATACAACGTCAAGTGAGTGATAGAAGGGGAACATCTCGGTTACTGTCGTAACCTCTGTTCCCTGATGGAGGGAACGAGACATTGTATCCCTCTTGCCACAGGCTGAACTACACCGCTGTAATGGCCGGGACCTTGTCTCAAAAACCTGAATGAATCCGCATTCCAGCCTCCCTTTTATACCCATATGCCGGGGGAAGTGGCATGCAAATTCTACTCAGCATTTCTCATTGGCCTTTTCTCAAAGATCTGAAGGTGTCTCAGGCTCTCAAGATCGACCCCTAGTGTCACTACATCGACACAACGTCTTGTTCTCTCCATCAGGGAACGGAGGTTATGACAGTAAATGAGACATTTTGCCTACCATGTTGTAGGAATCAAATCTCTCCACAAAGGATAATGAAACCTAAAATCGCCTACATTGTGAGGACTAGTCAACAGCCCCCATGGGGAAACAGCTTAATAAATACACAAAATGATTTGATGAAAATTAAAAAAAAGGCAAAATGGTTTGTGTGAGGGTTAGGTTAGGGGGTAGAAAATATCATTAGCTCAGTATAAAAGCAATAGAAAGTCAATGGAATGTCCCCATCGTGATAAAAAAATAAATATGTGTGTGAGACCTGGATAAAAGTGCTGTTGCCAGATTATGTGCATGTCTAGACAGTGATGGTGGCAGATCATTTGAATGCATTGATACATTAACATCTATTTGGATGCCATTTCCCAACCCCTCTGAAAACCCTGGAGAATGAGAGATAGAGGGATGAGCTATCTGTTGATTACTCAGGCTAGTCATATCATCACATCTCTCTCATTTGTTAAGAGGAGATTACATCTTTCTGCTCGGTCAGCTGCCAAACATGAATAATATCTTTAGGAAATGTGTTGCAATGTGCATGTGTGGGTGCATGTGTGTGAATGTTTTAATGTACATTCCTGTATAACTTACCAAGGCACAGTCGTAAAAGCATTAAATATGTCATGCTATACAAATGATGATTTTTTTTTTTTTTTTGCCCTTTTGTGGTATCTCATCTAGTGCATGCTAAATTGCTTTCAAAATTGAACAAGCTCATGCCAGTGTGAAGATTACTCAAATTACATTTAGATTTATTCATTTAGCAGACACCTTTATTTAAAACAACTTACAAATGAGGAATGTAACAACATAATTAAAGAGATTATTTCTAAGGAGGCACTAGAACATTTATATTTATTCATTTATTCATACATTATGTCAGTTTTTTTATTCCATGGGAACTGAACCTATGACCTTGGTGTTGCTAGCACCATACTCTATCACTTACAGGAGCAGTTCCATATGTCCGACGTTGCTCAGAAAAGTACAAGTTAAAACCGAGATGATAGTGAGACAGAGAAATACAGTTGGGGAAAAAAAATAGCACATTAATAATACAGCATATTAGTGCATTAATAATAAAACACAAATGCATGACAGTCTTAGTGATCTGTTAAGCTGAGCTGGCTGTTTTCCTGGCTGACCTAGGGTGTGTTTCCCAAAAGCACTGTTAGGCAACTATGGTCGCAAGTTCCATCGTTACCAACATAGTTCACCGATTTGATGTTTCCAGAAACCATATTTCCAATGAACATTCGCAAACAACATCTCAAAGTTGTGTGGTTGGAACCATGGATCTCCACCTTTGGTTAGAAGCATAGTTCCATGTTAGAAGCATAGTTTTGTATGTATTTATTGAGTGATATCTGTACAGTCCTCCCCCAAAAGCATTTAGAGGTCAGCCTTTTATAACTGCTGTTTCTGCTTCATTTCTAGTAATGTAACTTTAGCATGACTTGTTTGACAAATGGCCTTTTTATTTAAATTATTTGAATACATTTTTAAATGAGCAGATGTTATTAGAGTTTTAGTTCACCCTAACTTATTTTCAGACTAATTGTGTTGCTCCATCATTATTCAATAAAAATAAATATTTTTGTTTTCAGTCTTCATACACTTTGAGACCAGAAACAGGCACCTTTCCTTTAAGGAGTGCCTTTAACGCTTTTGTACCCTACCATGCGGCACATTCTATACTTTCAGTCCATTACAGAGGCATTCTGTTCGATCTCTGTAGAGGTTATTACCCCACCCCATGTTTAATATTATTAACAACATAACTGAACCAATGTGGTTTGCATGACGAATTTGCTGATTTGTGACATAGTTACTACTGTATCAGGAAAAAGTTGTGACTAGGTAGTAAGTTTGACCAGTGATGCATTGTACTAAGGTGGTTAAGCAGTGCGCTGCATCATTGTATGGGAAACACACCCCTGGAAGTTGTTATTGTTGATGAGCCTATAGTCAAATGGTGGTGATGTGTTGAATTGTTGGACTGGCTGGGAAGGCAAGAACCTCAATCTCAACATGGTGCTCTATCATCCAGGGTGAGATGTCTTTTTGGCAAGCAGACATCCATGCAGCCACTTTGAGGTCATCAAGCTGGAATGAGAAGTAGAGCTGGGTGTTGTCAGCATAGCAGTGGTAGGAAAATCCATGTTCCTGGATGATAGATCCCAGCGATGTTTTGTATCAAGAGAATGAAAGGATCAAGTACCAAATCCTGGGGTACCCCTGTGGATAGTTGATGTGACTTATAAAGACATAATGTAAAGTTTAAAGACACGATCAGGAGTGTAGATATCTTGCTTTATTACAAATATGAGTTTATTTTTTATTTTATTTTTTATTTTTTTTGGAGCTTATTTTGAAATGCAACAATTAATGATTTCATGTTTGACATGTCCTCCTGAATCCATCTGCATGGGCAATATTTGTACCATTCAGGGGGGTTGAAAGAATTAATGCTACCTCCCTTAACAGCCCCGTCCACCCTCCCAGCGCATGTGCACAGAGAGAGAGAGAAAAGGCACATTATGGAAAGTAGAGGCCAGTGACTTTCTAATGGATGCACTGTACACACGCACATCAACTTTTAGAGCTTGTTGCAAAAATTAATTTTCTCTGTACAGCCATATAAAAGCTGTACAGAGAAAACAGAATAGAAAGGCACAGGCCTTGGAGGTATAGTTCAATATAGCAAGAGACTCTGGAAAAGCATGTGTAGGGATATGGGGCCTAAGCAATGTATCATTATAGGACTGAAATCACGGATGACCAAAGGCCAAACATCATAACAACATGCATCTCAAATTAAATGCACTGCAGCAGCTAGATCAGAACCTCATACTGGGAAAACTATTCCTTTAAACTACTCATTTATTGTTTTCCTTCATGAAATCATCTGAAATAGAGGTCAAATAGAATAGAATCTTGCCTTTTATACTGAGTCAGTTTTTACAATGTGCAGCTTAAAATGTGTATCCTACAATCCCCCAATGCATGCTTTGCAAAAAAACAGAACTGGTTCCTGTAAGCACAAAAACCCATACCCTTACGTCATTCCCAAAAACATACACACATTTCCCATAACCATAAACACTATTCACCTGTTTCCACACATTTCAATATTCAAAACTCTTCACAAAAGTGGCAAAATAAATCATTCATTGCACTATATGTTCATTCAGCAAACACATGCAATCAAAATAATTAACTCAAGCAATCACAACCTAAACTCAAAGAGCACACCTTTCTCCAGGTGCAAACACTATGCCTCAACAGTGTTAAAACACCAATCAGAATTGCAGGGTCAATAAATAGGGCCTAGAGGCATGTCCATGTGCTTTTGAACAATGGATCCTAACAATGCCGAAGTTGCAAGACAACATAGAGGATGAGGATGACAACAACAAATACAAGTAATCTCAGATGAAATCTGTGCCACCCTAGTTCATCACGTGCTCATACATGGGAGGAATATGAGAGAAGCTGGACAGCTAGTGCAACCCAACCTAAGCTGTTACACGTTTGCATCCATAGTCTGTACTTTCAGAAGGGAAAACGTCATGGTTACTTGTGTAACCTCCATTCCCTGATGGAGGGAACGGGACGATGTGTCGATGTAGTGACACTAGGGGTCACTCTTGGGAGCCCGAGACACCTCTGGTCTTTGATAAAAGGCCAATGAAAATTGCAGAGTGGTATTTGCATGCCACTACCCCGGACATATGGGTATAAAAGGAGCTGGTATGCGACCACTCATTCAGGTTTTATGCTGAGGAGCCAATATAAGGTCCGGCCATTTCAGTGGATAGTTCAGCGTTGTGGCAGGAGGGACACAATGTCTCATTCCCTCCATCAGGGAACGGAGATTACACAAGTAACCATGACGTTCCCTATCTGTCACTCACTTGACGTTGTGTCGATGTAGTGACACTAGGAGTCCCTATACGAAATGGCACAATTGGCTGAACTGTGTTACGTGAACTGGCGGAGTGTGGTGGGCAGACTGCTGTGTGCCGCATAGCCAGCACACCAGGTCGACACGTAACTTCTCCCATCATATTTATGGGTGTCGAACGGCCCTTTTTGTAGACAAGTCAACTACCCAAAAGATAGAGACAGGCTTAACACAGTCGTGGCCTCTTTTCCCTTCTTTTTTTCCACTCCCTAAAAAAGAAGGGGGATTATCCGACTGGGCCGCCAGGTCTAGTCGGGGGGTGTCCCTCCCAAAGGGAAAACACCGCGGACACCACACCTTGCCCAAAGAGAGGGGGGGATATTTAAGTGGAAAAATATGTCACATGGTCTTTCCAACCATGTGGGGAGTCTTCAAGGTAGATCCTGCCCTATGGGGGAGGAGTTACTACAAACATGGAGACTGGGGCAGAGGGGCTCTGCCCAAGGAAGGTGCAGTTTGCCAACAGGGAAACGAATTAGCAGAAGATATATAATCTTAGCCTTACAGGGAACCGCCACATGCGGAGCACCTACCCCAGAACAGGGCTCTTAGTTAGCGCGTGTACTGAGCCGGCAGCGAGTCTCTCCGAAAACTCGACTGCCACAGGGCTCGGAGGAAGTCAACCAGGGAACAAAGTTTGTGAACACTACTTGGAATTAATAGCGCACGTCTGCAGCTCCAAGGGAGGTGGAAAGCGCTATGTGTAAGTGATACACCCGGACAGCTTGTGTTGCGTGCCACTACCTGGGACGAAACCCGTTCCACCCGGAGATTGTAAAACCTTGCACAGGTGTTGGGCCAGGGCCCAGGGAGCCGCTACACCCCTGGTAGAATGGGCTTGTAGCCCTACCGGCGGCGGCATGTCCTAGTTGACATATGCCATAGTTATGGCATCAATGAGCCAGTGGGCGATCCTCTGCTTGGAGACAGCACTTCCTTTCTGCTGTGCACCAAAGCAGACAAATAGCTGCTCAGAGATTCTAAAGCTCTGTGTGTGATCCAAATAGATGCGTAAAGCATGCACCGGACACAGCAATGACAGGGCTGGGTCTGCATCCTCCTGGGGCAGTGCTTGCAGGTTCACCACCTGGTCCCTAAAAGGGTGGTGGGAACCTTGGGCACATAGCCCGGTCAGGGTCTCAGGATCACGTGAGAGTAACTTGGACCGAACTCCAGGCATGTTTCGCTGACAGAGGACGCTTGCAGGTCACCTACCCTCTTGATGGAAGTGAGCGCAGTCAGGAGGGCAGTCTTCAAGGAGAGTGCCTTAAGCTCGGCTGACTGCAAAGGCTCAAAAGGGGCTCTCTGTAGACCCTGAAGAACTACAGAGAGGTCCGATGAGGGAACGAGGTGCAGTCTGGAGGGATTCAGCCTCCTGGCGCCTCTTCGGAACCTGATGATCAGGTTGTGCTTCCCTAAGGACTTACCGTCGACTGCGTCGTGGTGTGCTGCTATGGTGGCAGCGTACACCTTCAAGGTGGAAAGGGACAGCCTCCCTTCCAACCTCTCCTGCAGGAAGGAAAGCACTGATCTGACTGCGCATCTCTGGGGGTCTTCCCGACGGGAAGAACACCACTTAGTGAACAGACACCACTTAAAGGCATACAGGCACCTCGTAGAGGGGGCCCTAGCCTGAGTGATCGTGTCTACCACTGCTTAGGTCTTCCGCATCCCATCCAGGGGCCAGACATTGAGATTACAGAGGTCTGGGCACGGGTGCCAGATGGTGCCCCGTCCCTGAGAAAGAAGGTCCTTCCTCAGTGGAATTTGCCAGGGGGGAGCTGTCGTGAGGAGCGTGAGGTCTGAGCACCACGTCTGGGTGGGCCAGTAGGGTGCTACCAGGATGACCTGCTCCTCGTCCTCCCTGACCTTGCACAGGGTCTGTGCAAGCAGGCTCACTGGGGGAAACACATATTTGCGCAGGCCAGGGGGCCAGCTGGGTGCCAGCGGATCTATGCTGAGGGGGGCCTCACTCAGGGCATACCAGAGCGGGCAGTGGGGAGGATTCTTGGGAGGCGAACAGGTGCACCTGTGCCTGTCAAATCGACTCCAAATCAGCTGGACCACCTGAGGGTGGAGTCTCCACTCTCCCCAGAGGGTAACCTGTCATGACAGCGTGTCCGCTGTAGTGTTGAGGTTGCCCAGGATGTGAGTGGCTTGCAGTGACTTGAAGTGCTACTGACTCCAGAGGAGGAGACGGCGGGCGAGTTGTGACATACAATGAGAGCACAGACTGCCTTGGCAGTTGACATATGATACCGTCGTCATTTTGTCTGTCTGAACTAACACGTGCTTGCCCTGGATCAATGGCCGAAACCTCCGCAGGGTGAGCAGAATTGCCAACAACTCGAGGCAGTTGATGTGCCAATGCAGTCGCGGACCCGTCCGGAGGCCGGCAGCTGTGTGCCCATTGCAAACAGTGCCCCAGCCCATTTTGGAGGTGTCTGTCATGACCACGACATGCCTGGAGACCAGTCCTAAAGGAACACCTGCTCGTAGAAACGAGAGGTCGGTCCAAGGGCTGAAAAGATGGTGACAGACCGGTGTGATGGCCACGTGATGTGTCCCGTGGCACCTTGCCCATCTCGGGACTCGAGTCTGGAGCCAGTGAAGTGGACTCATATGCATCAACCCGAGCCGGATGGCCACCGCCGAGGACGCCATATGCCCCAGGAGCCTCTGAAAAAGTTTCAGTGGAACCGCTGTTCTCTGTTTGAATGCCTTCAAACAGGCCAGCACCGACTGGGCGCGCTCGTTCGTAAGGCGCCGTCAAGGAGACTGAGTCCAACTCCAAACCGACAAAAGAGATGCTCTGAACTGGGAGGAGCTTGCTCTTTTCCCAGTTGACCCAAAACCCTAGTTGGCTGAAGTGTGAGAGCACCAGGTACCTGTGTGCGCACAACATGTCTCGAGAGTGAACTAGGATTAGCCAGTCATCGAGATAGTTGAGAATGCGAATGCCCACCTCCCTTAATGGGGCAAGGGCAGCCTCTGCGATCTTTATAAAGATGCGAGGAGACAGCGACAGGCCAAAAGGGAGGACTTTGTACTGATACACCCGACCCTCGAACGCGAACCGCAGGAAGAGTCTGTGTCGAGGAAGGATCGAAACGTGGAAGTACGCATTCAACAGGTCTACCGCCACGAACCAATCTTGATGCCAGACGCTCTCCAGAATGCATTTTTGCATCAGCATCTTGAGCGGGAGTCTTTGTAAAGCCTAGTTCAGTACTCACAGGCCGCAACCCACCGCCTTTTTTTGGTACAATGAGGTAGGGGCTGAAAAACCCCTTCATCTCGGCTGGAGGGACAGGTTCTATCGCGCCCTTCCGTAGGAGGGTAGCGATCTCCGCGCAAGGTAGCAGCGTTTTTGTCCTTCACCAAGGTGAAGTGGACACCGCTGAACCTGGGCGGACGCCCGGCGAAGTGAATTGCATAGCCGAGTCAGATGGTCTGGACCAGCCCTCATGATGGATTGGAAAGCGCAAGCCATGCGTCCAAGTTCCGCGCAAGGGGGACCAAAGGGACAACGTCATCGGACATACCGGCAGGTGGGGCCTCCCGGCGGGGTGGAGCTCGAGGTGCCACACCACGTCATGGCCGTGCTGAGTCTAAGGACATCGAAGCACTTACCTGGCTCCTTGTGACCACCCCCGGAACAGCCTGGGACAGGGAGGAAGAGGCCTGTCCTCGTGACCCGTGGAGACTGTCACATCGGGGGCGGATTTGTGCCACATCTGGGCGCTCAGGGGTGGAAGACCGCCACTGGAGCACCAAACCTGCCAAATAGAGTGGTGGATGGTGGTCGTGATGACGGCCGTGCACACCGGATACATGACCCAGGGACAAGGAAACCGCTCTTGCTGAGCTCTTGAGTACTGCAGCCACTTGGGCATGCAGTGCAATTAAATGCAAAAGGTAACAACAAGATAAAGAGATCTGCTTACCAGCTCCAGAGCAGCGGGTTTCGTTGTCCCTGGGTTTCCCATCTCAAGGGTGCTTTGAAGCCTTTCATGGATTCTGGGCGGCCGCGAGACGGGTGGCGTCTGCTTCCTGCGGTGGGCTCCACGCCGGGGCCGGGATGAAGGGGGACGCCCTTGGCGATGAGTAAATGGGGTGTGGGATCTTGAGCCGCGCCGGGGCAGGATATGCTGGCTAGTATCTGTCTACTGCTCCACCATCGAGACCTGCTGGGCAAAGTCCTCGACGGTGTAACCGAATAGGCCCGCCTGGGAAATGGGGGCAGCAAGGAACCGTGTCTTGTCGGCCTCGCCCATTTCGACCAGGTTGAACCAAAGGTGGCGCTCCTGGACCACTAGTGTGGCCATCGTCCACCTGAGAGACCGCGCCGTGACCTCCATCGCTCGGAGAGCGAGGTTGGTCACCGAGTGCAGTTCCTGCATCAATCCCGGGGCGGAACTACCCTCGTGCAGTTCCTTTAGCACCTTGGTGGACTTGCAGGAGAGCCATGGCATGCAGGGCAGAGGCAGATTGTCCAGCGGCACTGTAGGCCTTGGCCGTCAGAGTCGACATAAACCTACAGGCCTTGGACTGGGGCTTTGGGCACCCACGCCAGGTGGTTGCGCTCTTCGGGCATAGGTGCACCGCGAGCACCTTTATACAATGGGGGATTGCCGAATAGCCCTTGGCCGCCCAACCATCAAGGGTAGTGAGGGCAGGGAAGCTGAAAAGATCGGGACCGGGCAGTAAAAATTGCCTCCCATGACCTTGTCAGCTATTCATGCACTTCCGGGAAGAAAGGAACGGAGGCGGGGCATGGCTTTGAGCGGTGCCGCGAGCCCAGGAACCAATCATCGAGCTGCCCGGGAAAGCATGTCATCATCTCTGCATCAGCCTGTGACTGGGCAATCGTCCCCGAAGGGAGGAGCCCAGCTGAGGCTTCCGACTGGACGAACCCACTCTCCGATGCTGCGCTCGAGAGCTCATCACTTTTGCGGGCTCTGAATAAGAGGTCGAACTCGCCGTGAGACGAGCCGGCGGACTCATCCAGAAGCCCAATCGGGGCAGACGAGCGTGCTGGGAAATGGAAGGTCCGTGGGGGGATACCCGGTGGAGGCGGTCCCATTGGGATCCCCAAATCACCCCCAGTGCTAGCCGCGCTGGCCTCATACCCTTGGGTAAAAGGACCGAGGCGGGGAGCCTCTGGGGTGGCTTGCTTTCTTACGAAGGCGAGCTGCGACTGCAACGTTGCCATGGACATATCCTCGCAATGAGAACATGACCATCACAAACGCTGTCTCCGTTTGAGCAGTGCCCAGACACGAAAGACAGTGATCGTGACCGTCAGAAGGCGAGAGATAATGAGCGCAACCAGGAATAACACACAATCGGAAAAGCATCTTAAGAAAGACGCGTCTTTAAAAAGACGTTCCGTGTGTGCCGCTCTTTTAGAGAAATATACTCTTTTATTTTTGCCGAAGCACCCAGGGGCATTCTCTGCAGTGCACCAGTGCAGAGGGGGAGAAGCCGCTGAAATGCGCCGTCAGATCCAGCAGAGGTGAATGAACAGTAGTATTCAGCTCAGTGAGCGTGACCGTTCGGCTCCAAAGAGAAAATCTGAATGAGTGGTTGCATACCAGCTCCTTTTATACCCGTATGTCCAGGGGAGTGGCATGCAAATACCACTCGCCAATTTTCATTGGCCTTTTATCAAAGACCAGAGGTGTCTCGGGCTCCCAAGAGTGACCCCTAATGTCACTACATCAACACAACGTCGAGTGAGTGACAGATAGGGAACAGGTAATTTGCCTTGTTGTTACTGTGATACATTTAATGTTGTAGTGCATATAGACTGAATCTCCACTTTGTTCTCAGTGTAGTTTTAACCACAATATGACCATAGGTCAGTAATGGTCAAATTTCATTTTTGCAGTCATCTATTGGAGGTAGGTGGAGACTTCTCACACCTGAGCAGGAGACTGCCCTGGTGAATATGGTGATTGCCAATAATGCCATCCATTTGAGGGAAATTCAAACCCAAATAGTTGAAGACCAGGAAGTCTTCCAAGGAACTGAGTACAAGCAATTAAGAAAAACTGTAAAGACTCTTTTGCAAAGCCTACATTGTGGGATTCTTTGATACAATTTTCAATAAAGACGTAATTTCAGTTTCATATACAGTATATAGTATGTGTTTTGTTTTTAAGTAATTTCCCAGTGTCATGTACCACCTGGGAGAACTCTACTGTCATGAGGTATAGACTGTGACTGAAAGCTAAAAAGAAGCTGTGCAGTTCACTAAGGGCAACAGTAGTACTCCCCCACTATCAGTTTTACCCATACATTTCATTTCATTCTCTTCTCAGCAATTGGCTACTCTCACGGTCCCATCAGCTTACCGGTCATTTGCATGTGTAATTATAGGACAGGCACTTACTGAAAAGATTCATGCAAATTGTAATTAACTTTTTTTTTTAATGAATGAATGAATGAATGAATGAATGAAAGAATAGGCATTTATGGGACCTAAATTGAATCTAATAACCTTACCGCTAAAGACCTTAATGGGAGGGGACCTCCTGAAAAGCATATCAGTTTTTGGCATGGAAGAACTCGGTGGAAAGCTGGATATTGTAGGACTGATAAAACAGAGCTTTCTAAAATGGGTAAGTGCCTAAATGCCTATTCACAAAAAAAGCATTAAGAGCAAGCAAGCCTTGAAATCGAAACTATGCATACCCATCGACCTCTTCAAACAAAGTGTGAAAAATCGCTCCGTAACAAAGCAATGCCACCATTTCCCCTATTCCATTAGGGTGACAACATACATTACATTTTAACAATGAAATGTATTATGTCTTAAAACAAGCATGTCTGTATTTTCAGGTCAGTTATTGCATTAAAACGTGCATATCACATGCAATTGCGCGCCGTATGAATAGTTTTGTTGCAATTTTCTCTTTGGTGTTAGTTTACACTGACATCCTGTGATTCCTGTGGTCTGGACCCCCTTGTTAATGATCACACCGAGGCGCCCTCCCCCTCCCCAAGGGCGGGGCCTGGTGCGACCACACCGGTTGACAGCCCTGCTCTTCCATGAATCACCCTTCCATGAAAAGGCCTTGTAAAATGGATTCTGCAAAATTCAGAATGGCTCTGCTCTGTTTGTATGTGTATTCATCATTTCAGTCATGTAATGGGAAACACCTGAGAAACAAGAACAAGAAAAAAATATTGCTTTTGACCCATGGCAAGTCCAAGTAAATATTTATACAGGACTGAAGGATGGGGAAAAAGTTCCTTGACAGTCCTTTAATAACGTATAACATGAAAAAAGAGCTGCCGGTGGACTTTTTGATGCCCCCTTAGGGTAAGATTGTGCCCCCCTAGGGGATTTGTGCCCTACACAGACTGCATAATCTGTATATAGGGAGCAGTGGCCTGATTGAATCTACACTGTGTTGACATTATAATGCTTTTCTATGTATTGTTTCAATTATTACAAAATTGCACACATATCTATTGCAATTTTACTGTCCGTGTAGTATGAATTTAACATTGTCCTCCGTCCATGTCAAGTTTAATTGGATCTGACTTGAACATGGTGTAAATTGAACTGATAAATAATGACAACTGACATGTCAAAATGTTTGAGGTAAAATGTCAACGCTTTAGGCAATTTGCTTAAGTGATCAAAGATTTTTTATTTATTTTTTAATCCCTGCTCTCTCCTGTCATCACTGCTAAACATAGAAAATACTGTATAACTTTATTGAAAGAAAAAAACAACATTTGACTATGGTGAGGAAACAGCAGTTTCAATTTATCAAGCTTTTTTTTTATATAGAAATTATAGAAAGGTGTTGAGTTTTGTTGCATCCTATAATCATAGCAGAGTGAAGATACAGTATATTGGGTTTTGGTCACAAATATGATGCTGAAGTCAAACAGTGACGTCACATGAAACAGATGAATGTATATAAGAAATGGGGGGAAAAAAAATCTCAACCAACTAATTTTTGGCCACCTTCATATAAAATGAATGATGTTGCATTAATGCATTTTCAATAATACACAACACAACAGTTCTTTTCTGTTTCTCATAGTATACAATCAAATCCTCATTCTGGAGACCAAATCTGACACAATCAGATTTTATAAGCAGGAGCACCAGAGTAGAGCAAATAGATGTTGGGTCACTCTTGAAGTAGTGAATTATCTCCTGATTTTTAGCATTATATCTGAACTGAGAGTAATATAAAGTCCACTAATTATCTTCACTTACTGTGAAAGGGGACTTCCAGAGACTGACAGTTGCGTTCCCACTGTCACCTCCGGTGCTTCATCGTGCCGCCTCGGGTCTTTCTTCGGGCCAACATCCAATGGCATTTTGCCCGCCAATTACCCTTGGGCCAAACAAGGCCAACTGGTGAGTGAGGTAGGGTAAATGTCAAAGGCGGAGTTTCGCTGAACTTGCCAGGTTGTGTATCCAGTGCACAACCGTAGAGGTTCAGGAATTTTGTTTTAATTGCGGATGCATTACAAATCCGTTATAACACACAATGGACAAAGTGGTGCACAAAGAAAGAACTTTCCATGGTTTGAGATCATGGACGGTGTTCTGGGACATCATACCCATTAGTGGAAAGACCACTTGGCACACAATGGCAGTTACAGTCGGTGAGTTGTCAATGCTAACTTATCTTGCTAACTAGCTAATGTTTACAAATGATATAAACTCGATATTCTAGATAAGTAGATACCATGATACCTCAGGTTGAGTTTTCCTATTACTTATGAAATGGGCGGGCTGTGTACAATTTATCGTACAATAGCCAACAATATTTGCAGTATTGCCTTGACAAGATTCAAGAGTGAGCTAAAGTAGTTCATAGTAGAATTAAAAATGCAGAAAAGTACAGAAAAGAGAAAATTAAGTTTACAGTAAGTGCCTTTATTTATATTATTTTTTTTAATTGTTTTTTTTTATTATTATTGTGGTCTAGTTAAGTGAAATTTTTATTTTTTTATTTTTTTTGCTTAGCAAGGAGTCAGATATGCAAGTACTAGTAGTCATTTAGTAGCAGGGACATGCACATGAGGGTGGCTACAGTGGCCCAAGCCACTGCCCCTTTGGTCTCCTGAGCTGAGGTGCCCCTCTGAAGAAAGTAATATAATTTGTATATATTCATTTTGCAGGTGCTTTTTACCCACAGCATTAAAGCGATTTATATATGATGAGTAGTACAACACTGTCTGCTATTGGGAGGGGGGAGGGGCAACCATCTCATACACATGGTGCAAGACAAAGAGATGGAAAGACACTGGGGAAAGAAAGAGTGAAGGTGAAAAAAGAAGGGAGGAAATGTGTGAAATCCCAGAAATGAAATTCAATTGGCTTTTAAGTGCCACAATCAATGACACTGAGAGAAAAGAAAAAGAAAAGAAAGTCACAGTGAACAGCAGAAATAAATGAATACCTGAATTAATGGTATCTAAAATCATGATATTTCTATCAACCATTTTGTTTCATAAAAACAAATAATATGCCATTGAATACCATACTGCTTGTACTGCTTCTGTAATATCCAGTATTTAGTTTCGTCATGCAATGCCTTCATTTAACACCAAGACAAGCGGATATTTCAAGATTAAAATCTCAGCTTCAGTTTAAGGCAGCACACTGAGGTGAGTTGTGGATCAAATGATTACGGCTTTTCGGTGTAATGTGATGGCCATTTTCAGGGTGATTCTGTAAATATGGGCTCTTATGACATCAGTTTTTAAATGTACATTTTTAAATCTGCAGCAATATATCAGTGCGCTTTGTCCCGCATCCTATAAACATTATTTACGTATTTAACCCACGCCCTCGCAGGTGTACTGGAAACAATCGCTACTATCTGCCACTACTTCGGGCTGATTAACTGTATAAATCCATGTAAACATCCACGTTAAGTGTAAATGCCTTTTGCTCTACGGAACGTGTGATTGACAACTGGAGCGCGAACAGACAGCATTTCTGCACGTGCACAGCGAGGGGTGCAAGGCATGTGCGTGAGAGATGTGCGGGAGTGAGGCGATCATATGGCAAATTATATATATGTTAATATAAAGAGTAAACACATTTTATCTAATGTACATTATTGTATTTATTTGTTATACTTTAGTATCTTTAAACTCCAATAAAAGCTGGGTAGTGTTTCTGGGTGCATAGCGCCCTCATCCGACCAAATTATCATAACCTACATGTTATAACCAAATATTTAAATCATCCACAGAATTATCATTAAAATAATATCACCTTCAGTGAATTAATTAGTAAATAAAGAATTCTTCAGCTTAATGGCAAAATTCTGTATAAATATAAAGAGTTCATTTTAAAATGTATCTGTATGTTTTGCCTCTCTATATGCTATATTATTTTAATCAAGTAATGATTTGTCAAAAAGTAATTTAATATATTCAGCATGAAATAAAACACTGCAGGAGTGAAGGAAGCAGTAAACTCCCAGCTCATAAGTCTTCCCCGCGGATTATGGGCAATTAACCGTCATCGAGTGTACATCAAATGTACACTCGAAATTAGAGTGCATTGTGGGCAAGAATGAGAGAACAAAAGTAGGGAACGAGTGGCTCATTCAAAATTTAGACACAGCAAGTGTTCCGCGACTGGGGTTGGTGCCCTACACAGGCTGTGCACTCTGTGTTTTGAGATCAACGATACTGCTGTAAAGAACTAATGATCTAAATTCTTTCGACATTGAAAACTGTAACTACACTGAAATAAGAATCCACGCAGCACTTTAAAAGCTATGAAATAGCGAAAGTGGGCATTAATAAAACATGATCTTGCTTTTGTTTATATTTCAGCATAATATATAATGTCCCTGTGGGGACAACCAAACCTCTCTTCTTATTGACCAATTCATCCAGATCTGACAAGAGCCCTTAAAGGGATAGTTCACCCCTTCAATTCTCTCATCATTTACTCAGCCTCATGCCATCAAAGATGTGTATGACTTTATGGTGAATATTTATTTGCAGTTGTTTACCATGAACTCCACTATCAAACATTGAAACACTGACTAAAGTGTGATGACTAATTGTGATGAAGCGGTGAGAAAATCCAGTTTAAAATTTTGGTAAGAAGGTTTAGTCCATAGGTACAGCAATCCAGAGTGGGAAACAGGAGTTTCAGACAGGTGAGTTCAACATATATGTACAATATCTAAAGTATAATCCAACTGAGACGTTATGATGTCTTCAGCATCAAAGAAGAACCCTCTGAACACAGATCTAAACAAGCAAACAAATAAACAGCCAATTAATTATGTAGTGGAAGCAAACATTAATAAAAAATAACTGTTTACCCTACACACAGTTGTATACAATGAGAAAAACAATTTACATTAAGCTATAGAACAATGATGTTCCTTAAAATACGGTTAAAGCAGAAAAGCCACATGTGAGCAAGCACTCACAGCTACTGCTAACACACTCTCCACACTAGACTTACTCTCTGCCTTATGAAGGAATCTCCTTAAGAAAAAAAACAAACAAACAAACAAAAAAAAACTCCCTAGCACCACCTAAAGGTTGGGATGACAACAACAACTCATAGGAAATAAATAAAACAGATCAATGGGACAGTTACAACATGATTTTTAAACAATGAAGTTGAAATAATGCAGACGGGTGGCTTCGACAGAAGCTTATACCATTGTTGAAGAACCTATGAACACTATGGTCCTAATAAAGTGCCCAACGTGGTCTTCTGCCGTTGAAGCCCATCTGCCTCAAGGTTCGATGAGTTGTGCATTCTGAGATGCTATTTTGCTCATTACAATTGTACAGAGGGTTTATCTGAGTTACCATAGCCTTACTGTCAGCTCAAACCAGTCTGGGCATTCTCCGTTGACTTCTCTCAACAACAAGGTGTTTCCTTCTGCAGAACTGCCATTCACTGGATGTTTTTTGGTTTTGACACCATTCTGAGTAAACTTTAGAGACTGTTGTGTGTGAAAATCCCAGCAGATCAGCAGAACTACTCAAACCAGCCCGTCTGGCACCAACAATCATGCCATGGTCGAAATCACTGAGATACATTTTTTTCCCCATTCTATTGTTTGATGTGAACATTAACTGAAGCTCCTGACACACATCTGCAAGATTTTATGCATTGCACTGCTGCCACTTGATTGGCTGATTAGATAATCGCATAAATATGTTAGTGTACAGGTGTTCCTAATGAAGTGCTCAGTGAGTATAAGTTATTGTTGGAAATCAACTCATCTATGTAAAAAATGAATGGGATTTTTACTTCCGAAACCAGACTGTTGCACACTATAGAGAAGTGGAACACACATCTGCATTCTGAGTCACGCTTTCCTGCACTGCTCTAGAATAAGCTACCTCTACCAGGGTCTGCAATTGACTAGAGCGATTTAATAAACTTGAGAGGTTTTTTGAGTAACTACACTAGCCAAATGAAGAAAGAATGTGTGACATGGATCAAACAAAATCTGGACCAGACCATTAAAAACAATTTGAATGGATTGTAAAAGCAAGTCTTTTTCTCTCTCTCACTCTCTCTCTTTTTTCTTCTTTTAATCGAAGATGCCGAAATGCCATTCCAGACCATTCCGGCCCAATTTAACACATGGATATAAGAAACACTACCCCGTTTTAAATGAATGGTATGTGCTTATTTCTGTTGTCGCGATACTTTGGTCTGCCAGTGGTTATACAGCATTATACTGCTCTGAATTCAAACACATTAAATGAAACATTGTCTATTGTTAATCTACACCAGTCAACTGTACATTCAATAGCATCTCATGCAATAAAACTTCCCCTTTTTTCAATATAATCATAGTGGGAAAAATAATTAAATGGCAGTGATAGAGCCATAAATTTCTTATATGAGCTGTTATATGTCCAATCCTGTATGTGTGTCTGTACACGTATTTGTGTGCACATGAGCATGGAGATAGGGCAGTCTCTTTTGAACAAGCTGTTGGGGATGACAGTTTGCTTGGCCAGAGATGTTGCTCTGATTAGGTGACAGCCGGCCATTCGAGCCTCCGAGGGGGTGGATGACATCAGTATTCACTCATAGCTTTATGACCCCATATGACCTCCCCTCCCAGTTTGTACCACACCTCTCCAAGTCACCTTTTCCTCTTCAGGCACTGCGGGAGACACAATCACATTCTCTTGAATGAAGTTATTGATGGCTTTATCAGCCTCTCAGCTAGAGCACTGCTTCAGTGGTGTGTTTACAGGTATAATGCTGACATGGAGTATGATAATGGTCATCGCTGATCACACACATCTTTTCAACCTTCACAGCACAGAATAAATTGCTTCTCACTTATTTATCCTGCATAATAGGGCCTGGGAATAAAACTAGGTGCGGCCGAGGGGGAGTGCACTGCCTACATTAAACACAGTATTAAATGTCGATATCTAAGGCACAGGAAGATACAGTGGTTGAAAATTATTGTTTAACTGTTACTGCTCTCAGAGTCAGGGCCATCATGTTCTGTAGGCCCGATGTATAAATGTGTTCATTTTTACAAATCTCAACATCTAACGCAAGGAAAATTAGATGTGTGAACACTGGAAGCGGTGCAGTGACAAAACCAGAGTTGTCTTGTAATAGTATACAAATGCCACTATTCTAATTGATGTAACCCAATATTTAGAACAAAGCCCATCAAGTAAAAAAAAAATAAATAAATAAATAATGATCATTTTTTACAGTAAAATAAATGATAATAATAATAATAATAATAATAATAATAATAATAATAATAATATATATATAAGACTTGTTTTTAGAGAACATACAGTATCTTAAATGTCTCATATTTATTTTTTTCTTGTCAATCAGTGACAAATAGCTTTTTTTTATTCTTATTTTTCTTATATATCTAAAATTCAGTGAGGTTTATACTTAATAACTTTTTGACAATTGGGTATGAAAAAAATATTTAATATGTATTCTTTGCTGATATTTATACTGTAAAACAAAGTTTTTCAGTATAAATCAGGCCCTAGAGGAGACAGGAAATTAATTCTGTTAACAGTATTTCACATCAAGTATAGTGCCTCTATCCACCCCTCTAGTCAATGACACCATAGCATTTTGTGTGATTAGCAAACAGAAAGCAACCTGTTTTCAGTGCCACGGGTCAAGGTTCAGAGGTTATGCACACCATCCGTGCTTGTGCGGAGAGCTCAACAGCTACACTTTTGAACATTTCTTCTATAACGATTGCCAATCTCACTAAAACAAATATGGCTTTAGAAAGCTGCTAGTAGGATATCAGTGTATTCAAAGGGGAAAAGGAAGAAAAGACAGTCACAAAAAGGAATTAAGAAAGAAGTATTGTGAAAAAATTGAGATAACAGACAATTAAATAATTAATTATATACTAAATTACCAATCATTATAGACTAATTCACCACATGATCACAAACTATCAATTATTTTGAATATAGTTAATCTAGGATAAAGGCATACTGTAAATGCACGTAATTTCTAGGCCACTTGTGGCACCAAATGGAAATGCAAATATAATGCCAAATATATGCAAATGCAAATATAACAATATAAAGTTTAAAACATTTTGTTTTCCAAATGCTCTACTTGTCTTCCATTTGTCAAGGAACAGGGAGACCCAGTGCTAATGGCTGAGTCAATGTTGCTGTCAAATCGCTCTAACAAACAAAAATGTTGAAAGTCAAGTCAAGTGGTTTTTATTGTCATTTCCCTCCTGTGTACAGGGGAAGAAAGAAGGGGAAGTGCCTGAGCTGCAGTGTTTTCAATTTCTGGAGAAAATCAACATAAGAATGGCTTACTTTATAGTTGTCTCTTTAGGTTAAGCTTAATAAAATATATTTTAAAATAGATTAAAAAAATAAAAAAATAAAAATAAACCAATTGTAGGGAGTGGCATTTCTACAAATCATCTGTGCTACCTGCAATGGAATAAAACAAAATTGTTTTAAATGATAATAAAAGCATTCCCAGACAAAAATGTGGCAGGATTATAATAATGTTGGTTTGCTTTGTTGAGAATGAGAGAAAATATAAAGGAAAAATTATCCACTGACTATTATTAATAATCTTGATTTATAATTGAACATTGTATAGTATTGATTTAAAGCAAGTCCATTCCCTGTGAAGTAAAGAGACACATGCTTTCATTAAAATCTTTGTTGGTTTAATAAAACATAATCTTATCTCTGGAATGCACATTAAGAGACCCTACAGGGAACTGATGCAAGAATAATGTGTTTTTTTTTTTTTTTTCTACGAAGGATACAACTGTAAATGTGTGCATATCACCAAAATTTTATGATTTTTTTTATTATTATTGGTATTACATTAAAGAAAATTGTAGTCTTGAGATATTCTTTACTCCTCAAGGTGCAACAAAATGTATTATGGGTGGTTCTTCTTGTATCTTGTTAGTCCTCATGCCTGACAAACTGATAGCAACAGCCAAGAAAACGTCTCGTTTATGTACGTAACCTCGGTTCCCTGAGACAAAGGGAACAAGACATGCGTGCTATGCATATGGGGAGTGTCCTTCCACATTACTTAGTTGAAACCTCTCTACAATAATGGCAATTTTCTAATATTGGCTATGGTGTTTGAGCCCCGCCTTTTTAGGCGTGAAGCTGTCCGCTTTAAAAGCAGGTGCGCAAACACCATTCCTCAGAATTTTCTGACTGAGGGACAAGGAGCACATTGCTCACACCTCAGAAGAACTCTAAGTCTTGTAGTGTGGCCAGCGTTTGCAACTCAGGGAACCGAGGTTACGTACATAACCGAGACGTTCTGCACTACACGACATAAACTTCCAGAGAGGAAACATGAAGCCGCAGTCCCACAGGACGGCGACCGACATGAGTATGCCACAAGTGAGTGACCCTCATGCTGGGCCAGGAGGGAGCACTCAGAATGAATATATTAACTATAGTCATTTAGTATGAATTAACCCCTTCATGATCCCAGTCGGGAAGGGAGTTTATTTATCATGAAAGTCCTGCTGCAAAACATACGTCTGGTAAAGACACACCATTCGTCCATGCCCATGAGGAAGCCATGCCTCTAGGTTAGTGTGCTTAACACCAACTGGGCAAATCTTACCCTGCGACTCGTAAGCCAGGGCAATTGCATCAATGATCCAGTGAGAAAGTCTTTGCATGTAGACGGACATTCCTTTCATGCATCCTCCATAGCACACAAAGAGCTGATCAGACAGTCTGAACTGGCTGGTGCGCTCAATGTATGCGTGTAGCGCCCATACAGGGCATAACAAATGCAAGGATTGTTCCTCATCTGAATTAAATGGAGGAGGGAAGAAGGCTTGAAGGTGAACCACCTGCGCTCTAAAGGGCATGGTTAGAACCTTAGGCACATAGCCATTTTTGGGTTTGACAGTGGCTTTTGAAAGTCCGGGGCCAAACTCCAGTCACCGACCTGTTTTACTGAGGCCAGAGCCAGCAGTAGTGCAGTTTTAATGGAGCGCATACGCAAATCAACAGAGTCCACAGGCTCAAAGGGGGGCACTGCAAGTGCTTTTAGGACCAAAGTTAGGTCCGAAGTCGGGACTGTAGTCGGCCAAGGTGGATTTAATCGTCTTGCTCCTCTAAGGAACTTTATGATTAAATCATGTTTGCCTATAGTGGCGCCGGCTTCAGGTGCATGATACTCAGATATAGTCGCCCCATAAACTTTGAGCGTTGACGAGTGAGTCTTGCGTTTAATCGCTTTTGAAGAAATATGATTATTTCATGTATGGGGCAGTTTACTGGGTCTTTTCCATGTGAAAGACACCGATCAGTGAACACATTCCATTTTAGCGCGTAGAGGCGTCTCGTGGACGGCTCTCTGGCCTGTAAAATGGTATTCATGACTGAATGCGTCAGTTCTGGTGCGTTTAGTGCACTCCATTCAGGGGCCACACATGCAGGTTCCACAGCTTGGGCTGGGGATGCCAGATTGTGCCTTGCGCCTGAGAGAGATCCCTCCTCAGCGGTATTTCCCATGGCGAGCTGTATAACATCTCTATCATTTCCGTAAACCATGGCTGATTGGGCCATTTCAGCGTAATTAACAGAACTGTTTCCATATCCACTTGGACATTGCTGATGACAGAATGAATGTGATGCACCGGCGGAAGCGCATACTTGCGCTTTGCCGGCCATACGTGGGCCAGCGTGTCATGGCGACATATATATTCCACTACTGTTGTGTTGTCTAAACGAATCAGAATGTGGTGATTCACCATATCGGAATGAAAAGCTCTCAAATCTAGAAAGATAGCCAGTAGCTCTAGGCAGTTGACATGTCACGGCCGTTTCACACCTGTTTCCAGGTGTTGAAAGTCGGGCGTCCATTACACACCGTGCCCCAAACTGTGTTGGATGCATCTGTGGTCAGACACCAAAGAATCTTATGTATGCGCTCGTTCATAAGGTGTGCAAGCATGAACTCCTTAAAAGGAGATTTACTGGCTGGAGAAAAGTGTTCTTTTCGCCCAGTTGACATTAGACCAGATTTTCCATATGGCAAAGCAGCAAGTCTCTGTGTTCGCTCAGTAGTGCCTCTGATTGGCTAGCAATAACCAATCGCTGAGGTAATTCAAAAGACACACACACACACACCTTTCATTTTCAATGGGGTGAGCACCACATCGATACGTTTCATGAACGTGCAGGGAGCCAGAGACAGACTGAAATGAAGGACTTTAAATTGATACGCATTTCCCTCAAACGCGAATCTAAAAAGCCGCCTGTAACATGGTGCAGTTGTTACATGAAGTACAAGTCCATCGGATCTATTGACGCAAATAAGTCCTGAGGATGGATGTGTGATAAGATCTGTTTCTGAGTTAACATTTTGAATAGGCATGTCACGAGCACGCGATTCAAGCGTCTCAGATCTAGAATGGGCCGAAGCCCACCATCCTTCTCCAGAATGAGGAATTAACAGCTGTAAATCCTGCTGCGTGTCACAGTCTGTGCACAAAATACCGGCATATCATGTGGTCAGACCACAGATTATGCTCGATCATTGTAAACACCAGCTCTGACATGCCCGTGAGGACTTGCCTCACATTCGCACAGTGGGACAGCAGGCTTATTAATTAATATGAAACAACTTCTATCGCGTTCTTTGCAAGAAGATTGTGTATTTAGTCTTGTAACACTGGCACGTCTTCTGACGGAACCGTGGAAGACAGAACACATTGAAATGGGGTGGCCAACATGCAAATTGGATCATATAAACATGTTCAATCATTTTTGCACCCAGTAGGAATGCCAGTAAGAGCTCGCCACGCGTCCATGTAAAGGGACAGAGGGCAATTTGATATGTTCAGTCAGCACAGGGCTTGCGCTGAGGCAGCTGCCTTTGTTTGGGCCACAGCTTGTGTGGCTTTACCAGTGGGTTTTTAGCCGGGAGCTGGACCGAGACAGAGCGGGAGCGAGCCGGTTGTGATGAAGTACTGCTCCATTTTGGCTCTGTTTTGAGTCGTGATGTAGCGCATAGCAATTCTATTCATAGGGCCTCCAAAAAGGCCAACTGGAGACACCAGAGCATCAAATAGAGCGGATTTTCCTGCATCATGCATTTCCATGAGGGTCAGCCAGATGTGATGATCCAACAACACCAGGTTGCTCACTGACTTGCCAATGGCCTGTGCAGTGACTTTCGTGGCTCGTAGCGCTAAGTCCGTAGCGGTGCAGAGCTCTTTGAACATCTCTGGATCGTAGCCTTGCTTGTTCATTTGTTTGAGGAGCTTAGCTTGGAAAACTTGGAACACCGTCATCATGTGGAGTGCTGAACCAGTCTGGCTCGCCACTGAGTATGTTCTTCCAGCCAGTGCTGACGTTAGTCGACACGGCTTAGAAAGATGAACAGGGCATGAGTTCCACGCCCTGCTACTCGCCGGGCAGAGATGTGCCGCTACCGTGTGGGCATAACCATTTTCATCCCCGTGATCCACATAAGAGAGGATGTTATCGCTGTTTGGGCAACCTGAATAGGTTTCAACTTGGTCGTGTGGAAGGACACTACCCATATGTGTTAGCAAACAATGTCAAGTGTACTGAGTCATAAGGAAACTGATTTTATCTTAAAGAATATCAATAATTGCTGGGTCAGTAGGCGCTTGTGTAAATGAAACAGCTCTGCTTTCGGGTGGGTGTCGTTGTTCTTTTTTTCCAGAGATCAATGTCTGCACGTACTGTGTGTTGGTGAAATCATGCCTCACACTGTGTGAGAGAAAGAATATACGTGTAATAATATATGTGTGAATGTGCACATACATTGACATTAACATATAGGTTATCTGAGTCTGTGATTACATTGGTTATGATATACATTACATACAGAATGGTAAATGTTTTGGCATAGAAAATGATCAAGTGTTATTTGGATGAGATATAGGTTTAGAGCATAAGGGTTGGGTTTGGTCTGGTTTGAAACATTAATTGGGTTTTAATCAGGGGTGAGAAGTAAACTCAAAAAGGGGGTGGGGGAGGTACTTATCAGCTTTGCTCATGCATATTAATTAAGTTGTTTAACATGATGTTCTCCCAGTAGTCCTAATGCTAAAAGGGAGTGGGTAAGTAAATAGGTGCCAACCATAGTTGAAAATGGCTTGTTTGTTCAAAGTGGTGTTGTTTTATGTGGCCGTCTATTTTTTTTCTTTGCACTGGGGCCAAGCAAATCAAACACTAACCCTTTCGCACGTACAATCAAACCGGTGTGATTACACTATGCTGGGCTCAGACACGTATGATCAAACCAGTGTGATCTGCATTTGTGCTGCTATATACCAGCAAAAGAGGGACTGAAGCAGTTGTCATAATGAACCAGCTGCTCAAATAGTCATTTTAACATCACAATATCTTTATTTTTATATGCTACTGTGAAGATGGGGGCGTGGCCGAGCGACGTCTGTGGAGAGCGAGGCCAGGAGAGGAAGAGCAGTAAGGACTGACACCTGTGGGAAATTATCTCTAACAGCTGTTTTGTGTTGCAGTGACAGTGGGAGAGGGATAAAAGTGCAGTCCAGCAATAATAATGCATTCCATTGAAGAGACTGTAAGTCTATCCCTCACAGCCATCTTCAAATATTAAAGATAATCAGATAACATAATCAAATTACAGTACAAAAATCAAGAATTTGCAATTAGAGTACATTGCATTTTTAAATGTCCGTTAATGAAAGGAGTGTAAATTGGTACTTAATACACTCAAAATTAAAACATGCAATAAGTAATCCAAAAGTAATTGGATTATGTTACCTAAAAAGTGTAATCTAAAACATTGCATTACTGATTACAGTCAGTACCAGATTACATTTAGTATAATTTATTTATAATTTATAATTTGGCGCAATACCAAGAAAGGTCACTGTGCTGAAGCAATCTCACTAACAGAACTCAGTCTAATAACATATATACTAAAATTAATTAATTGAAAGAGGGAATGGGTAATATAAAGTAAGATATAAGGTGTGCAAGGTCAAAGGGTAGATGCATTGGGTCTAAGGGCAGATGCAAATCATAAAATGTCACCTCTAGATGAACCTGGGTCAGTGTCAAACAACTGATAACATCTGGGAAGAGTAAATTTTATCATTTAGAGTTAAAGCACATTTGAAGGAATCTACAGGGCTGAAGTGACTGAAGAATTGTGTTGTATTGTACTGTATTATATTGGCACCTGTAGGGGTGCATTAAGTACCATACCAGATAATGTTTAACACAATTCAATCCGCTACCTCATCCCAAAATAATGTACAGTTTCCTTAATATTAGATACTGATATTTTAAAAAATCTGTGCTTCATAATCTGAGAATGTGTCTGTTTTGAGGATGTGTTACACTGTGATAACATAACCCATATGTTTTCATTTATCACATACCACAATACAATTGTACAGTGTAGGTGTTAAAATTTAGAGTATTTACAGTGTAATTGTATGATTCATAAGTTATTAATTTAATTGACTCTGGTAATGACCGCTGTCATGTCAATGATTTCTGAGGCAAAATTTTAGGTTTAAAGCTTTAGGCTAAACACATCCTTTCCGGGTTATACCGAAGGGATCAACCTCTGTTTTAAATAGCCAATAGGCTTCAGTTACATCACAGCCATGAACCCTGATTTGCTATTCAGTTGCAGGTTGTGGAGGAGGGACATTCTCATTGCAGAGAGCATTTGAGTGGACTGTAGTGCAAGATATGTCATCAAAATGTTTGGTCCTTTTCCCAGAATAGATAGTACATTTTAAATTTATGAATATCTGCTAAATGTTATTTTTGTCAACTTTTAGTAGTACATAAATGTCATCAAAACTAACAGACATGAATAAAAGCAACACAACTCTAAATTTAGTTTCACTGGGCCTGTAACAGAAATGCATTAGTAAAGCAGTATCACAGCCATGCTGATTTAGGGCCATACAGCATGATTGCGAAAGTGATACTGCTTATCTACAACAGTTCAATGAACATGTAAATAAAACAATGAGGAAAATCTAAGGACTGTCTCAAAAAACACATTTGTGCATGGAACTACTTTCTTATGTCACTGATCAGGATCTGCCATTGCTAGTTCAAACGATGCACCCAAGCCTCCATTACTAATTAAAAAAGGTCACTTTAGAACTAGTAACAGCTTGGGCTGTATCTAACAAGTTATTGGAGAAACAAGGATGTGTGTGTTTGTGTGTGTGTGTGTGTGTGTGTGTGTGTGTGTGTGTGAGAGAGAGAGAGAGAGAGAGAGAGAGAGAGAGAGAGAGAGAGAAAGGGAGAGTGAGAGTGATTGAGTGTGTGATATTACCTGCATCTGTCACGACTCCTAAGCAGAGATGAACAGTAAAGCTATAGCTGTTTAGCTATATTCCTCCGAGCGGGGGTACTCCTCCCTATTTCACATTAGCGGTGTGCAAGATTCATTCACTATAGGAACCGTACTCTCCTCTGCCATGTTGAATGTTTGTTTACATCTCCTCCCAAAGTGGACAATCAGGTATCCAATAGCATAAGGTAAACAAATGTTTTACACAGTCTGTTGTGTTTCTCAACTGTGATAAGCCCTTATGCTGAAGCTGTTAGTTTAACTCTATTTCCCAGCTGTAGTGTAGTAGTAATCAGAGCGATTATGGAGTGAGAGGAAATTGCCAATGACTTCAAAGAAACTGCGCTAACTGGCAGTGCTGACTCATATGAGTGTCAGCTCAACTCACTCATAACACACAAAAATGGTCTTTTGTTGCCACCTGCTGGCTAAAATCTTATGAAAAGAAATGAAAAGAGATGCATCTAGCTATTTTACACATCTTCTCTGTCTTACACTTTAGTTTAGAACACCATGAACACAAGCCAACTGATAGAAACAGTAAAGCATCCAAGTGCTGCTGTTCTGAGACATAAGCACTCTTGGATCATCTTTCGTCCAATCAGATTCGAGGACCGTAACTAACTGTTGTATATCCTAATATAATGCATGCACGCTAGTCATAAAATAGAAGTATAGTATACATTTGTGCTCAAAAGTTTGCATACCCGGGCAGAAATTGTGAAATTTTGGCATTGATTTTGAAAATATGACTGATAATGCAAAAAAAAAAATTATTTAATTTAAGGGTAGTGATCATATGAAGCCATTTATTATCACATAGTTGTTTGGCTCCTTTTAAAATCATAATGATAACAGAAATCACCCAAATGGCCCTGATCAAAAGTTTTACATACCCTTGAATGGTTGGCCTTGTTACAGACACACAAGGTGACACACACAGGTTTAAATGGCAATTTAAGGTTAATTTCCCACACCTGTGGCTTTTTAAATTGCAATTAGTGTCTGTGTATAAATAGTCAATGAGTTTGTTAGCTCTCACGTGGATGCACTGAGCAGGCTAGATACTGAGCCATGGGGAGCAGAAAAGAACTGTCAAAAGACTTGTGTAACAAGGTAATGGAACTTTATAAAGATGGAAAAGGATATAAAAAGATATCCAAAGCCTTGAAAATGCCAGTCAGTAATGTTCAATCACTTATTAAGAAGTGGAAAATGCGGGGATCTCTTGATACCAAGCCACGGTCAGGTAAACCAAGAAAGATTTCAGCCACAACTGCCAGAAGAATTGTTCGGGATACAAAGAAAAACCCACAGGTAACCTCAGGAGAAATACAGGCTGCTCTGGAAAAAGATGGTGTGGTTGTTTCAAGGAGCACAATATAACAATACTTGAACAAAAATGAGCTGCATGGTTGAGTTGCCAAAAAGAAGCCTTTACTGCGCCAATACCACAAAAAAGCCCGGTTACAAAATGCCCAACAACACCTTGACACTCCTCACAGCTTCTGGCACACTGTAATTTGGAGTGACGAGACCAAAATAGAGCTTTATGGTCACAACCATAAGCGCTATGTTTGGAGAGGGGTCAACAAGGCCTATAGTGAAAAGAATACCATCCCCACTGTGAAGCATGGTGGTGGCTCACTGATGTTTTGGGGGTGTGTGAGCTCTAAAGGCACGGGGAATCTTGTGAAAATTGATGGCAAGATGAATGCAGCATGTCATCAGAAAATACTGGCAGACAATTTGCATACTTCTGCATGAAAGCTGCGCATGGGACACTCTTGGACTTTCCAGCACGACAATGACCCAAAGCACAAGGCCAAGTTGACCCTCCAGTGGTTACAGCAGAAAAAGGTGAAGGTTCTGGAGTGGCCATCACAGTCTCCTGACCTTAATATCATCGAGCCACTCTGGGGAGATCTCAAACATGCGGTTCATGCAAGATGACCAAAGACTTTGCATGACCTGGAGGCATTTTGCCAAGACGAATGAGCAGTTATACCACCTGCAAGAATTTAGGGCCTCATAGACAACTATTACAAAAGACTGCACACTGTCATTGATGCTAAAGGGGGCAATACTCAGTATTAAGAACTAAGGGTACGCAGACTTTTGAACAGGGGTCATTTCATTTTTTTCTTTGTTGCCATGATTTGTTTTATGATTGTCCATTCTGTTATAACCTACAGTTGAATATGAATCCCATAAGAAATAAAACAAAAATGTGTTTTGCCTGCTCACTCATATTTTCTTTAAAAATGGTACATATATTACCAATTCTCCAAGGGTATGCAAACTTTGGGGCTACTGGAAACCAATGCAGTAAGAGTTCTGCCTAAATCAATAAAAACAGAGTAATGTTTTGAAAGTGCCCAAGAGCCAAAATGTTTACAATTTTTGAGGAATAAACCAATGAATGCTTACCCATAATTGTCTTTGCAAATTAAGGTGGGATAGGAGATTTTAACATAAAAACATCAACATGTCATCTTTAAAGAATTCTTTGTGATCATAGTGAAATAAGTGACCAGACTGAAATAAGTCAAACCCCTCTCATTTCCCATGGAAAAACAGAATATTTGAACAATATCTGCATTTAATTATCAGAATATATATTTTATTCTGTTTATTAAAAATCCACTGTCTGTTATCATAAAGGGATTTCAATGGCAGTGTTCAGACTCACATCTGATTTGGTCTTGCATTAATCAAATTATAGTGAGCATATTGCGTATTAATATTTTAGCAGAATGTCCAGCCAGGTATTAACAATAATAGTCAATTGCCCTGCAGAATATTTCATATGTTAGATTGGGGCTGGGATTGGTGATGAACATTGGTTTAACCCCTGCTGGGCTGGTCTTATCGATAGCGTCACATGGTTTTCCCCCTAACACAAAGATATGTAAGGGTGGAAAAATTGATTAACTTGTGCAAAGGCCTCTATAGATGGAATCCTTCAAAGAAATACTCGCCCCATTTAAGACTATACTCTACCATTCAGCTGCCCATTAATGAGCCCATTAAAATGTAGATCCAGGTATAAGGATGGTGGACGAGATTCTCCAATATTTAATACTGCTAGTAGACAAATCATAGGATTATGTAGCAGTTCTTACCAGGAGGATAGAGACACCTGCAGGGCTCTTTATACCTTATGTCCACAATATATTTTGTTATACATATTTGCAATATAAGCAATACTGTTATTTTACTTTTGAATCAGTTTATGTTTATCTACAGTATAAGATCTAAAATGTCTTTATCTGTACATCTTGCATTCATGGTGCTATTTTGTGTACTTTGTATAATGAGGTTGAATAAATGTTTCAATGTCTGGGTCTTCCATTAAGTCTTAGGGACTGGTTTGCACAAAAATGAACATCATTTGCTCATGTTCATAATAATACGTGGTTGAAACAACATGGTGGTGAGTAAATTACAGAATTTTCCTTTTTTGGGTAAACTAGTCTTTTTATACAGGTGCTATAAACATGGTACTGTAATTGAAATGATGTGGCCAGTGGTGAAGGTATCACATTCACATTTCTGAAGCCAAGGCCTCGTTATTTTAGTCTATTGTGGAAGGGAAAATGATTTAAAAGGAATAAACAGACAAAATTTTTACTCTAATACTATAAAGTACATTTTCAGCCTCCTAAGAAATCTCTTTTGAGCTGTTATATTCTTCCTCTAGTCTCTTTTTGGATGTTTTACATTCCAGAGTAGTTCTTTTTCTTTTCTTTTGTAATCATGACAAAGTAAAAACAGGCCCAAAGGCAAAAGTTTTTTTGACTGCTGTTTGTCTCTGAGGGCAAACTAACTCCTTTTCAGCTTAGCTGAAATCTGGAAGCAAAACCAAAAGAGAATTCAACATGCCTCCAGTGTTGTATACACTGGAACACCTTCACATTTGATCCTCTGTGTTCAATGTGTTCCTGCCTTGTCGCTTCACAGTGAAGAGTTGCTCTATATAATGTGCAAAGAGCGGAGTGGTAACCCAGGGCGGCGCTCTTCCTGAGTCTGGCCCTTGCGATGTGTGGCTATGGAGATAAATGAGGCTTCAGGGATTAAATTGTCCCAAACGCACTCACTGGTTAATTTAATCCTCCCCAGGGAGGCCCTCCCAGAATAAGAGGTGTGCTGTTGTGGAGAGCTAAAAGGCTTTTTTACCTCCAAGAAGGGTACCTTGGGAATGTTCAATGGGTCAGACTGTAGGTAAGACAAATCCCTTTCTCATTCCCAGCTTAATAAATGCAGATAATAAATAGGTTGTCATAATTATTGTGTTGCTGGGAGGTCGACATAGTTTTTGGTGTGGATACAGTCTGCAGTGACCTTTATTTTTCTACTTGTGATAAAACATCCTTGCCTCTTGAGTGACGATACTGGGAAAACTTATTTGCTTAATAATTACTGCTGCTTCCTAAGGTTTAACAGTCTACTAACACTGGGGCCTGGGTAGCTCAGAAAGTAAAGACACTGATTACCATCCCTGGAGTCGCAAGTTCGAATGGTGAGTTGTGCGTGGATGCTGTGGAGTATAGAGTGAGCCTCCACACGCGCTAGGTCTCCGCGGTAAGGCGCTCAACAAGCCACGTGATAAGATGCACGGATTGACTGTCTCAGATGCGGAGGCAACTGAGATTCATCCTCCACCACCCGGACTGAGGAAAATCACTATGCCACCACGAGGACTTAGAGCGCATTGGGAACTGGACATGCCAAATTGGGGAGAAAAGTAGAGAAAACTTTTCAAACAAACAAAAAAAAAATAAATAAATGTAATTTGTGCTGCAGACATGAATGATACCTAAAATTGTGTCTTCCTTTCTAAGCGATCATACAACTTTTTGGCACATAGACATTAAAACAGGATGAAAAAAAGCATTTACTTAAACTGAAGAAGGGACCCGAGTCACCTAGGGACAAGAATATCATAGATATTTAAAGGTTGATCTCTATGGCTCACTGAGATCACATTTTTTACCCTTTCTGATGGTCAATGTGAACATTAACTGAATCTCCTGACCCATATCTACATGATTTTATGCACTGCCAGATTAGATAATCTCATGAATAAGTAGACGTGGTGGACCCAATAAAGTGGTCGGTGAGTGTATATTTGACCTAATATTGACCTTAAGTCATGCCAGTCTATTGCACATGGTGGCAACTCAAAAAACAAACACAAAGACAATGTTAAGATTCATTTTATGAACCAAATAGCTTTCAGCTGTGTTTGATATAATGGCAAGTGATTTTCTAGTACCAAATTAGCAATTTAGTATGATTACTCAAGATTAAGGTGTTAGAGTGATATCTGCTGGAAATGGGGCCTGTCTAGATTTGATCAAAAATGACTTTTTTCAAATAGTGATGGTGCTGTTTTTTACATCAGTGATGTCCTGACTATACTTTGTCAATTGAATGCCACTTTGGTGAATTAAAGTACCAACTTCCTTCTGAAATATACACACTGTATATATATTGTTATTATATTGAATAATCATTATTTGGGGGCTTATTGTGAGGGACTCGACATGGAGGCGAAGGTAGAATCCAAATGCAGGAAGCTTAATCAGCATACAAATCCAAAACACAAGGCAGAGACGTAATGATTGAAGCAGGCAAAGAAGTTGTTAACAGGTAATCAGTCCAACCAGGCAAACAGAGCAAAACAGTAATCCAAAATCGGTAATCCAGTAAAGCAGGTACAATGGTCATAAAAAGTAGGCAAAGAAACAGGCAATGAGAATAATGCTTGGTAAGGCATTGAAACTGGAAATACTTCGCAAAGTCACAATGGAAAAGCATGGCTATTTATATGGTTCAAACAAGAAGTCACCACAGAAGAAAGTCAGTATTCGGGAGAGGGCTCCCTCTGGCGGTCGGCTGAAGGGATACCAGCCTCATTCGTTACAGAACCCCCCCTCTACGAACAACTCCCGGTGTTCTTCTTCTTGGTCGTGGTGCAGGACGATTCGGGTGCGCTTGGAAGTCTCAGATCAGGGATGGGTCCAATATGTCCTTGGCGGCTACCCATGATCTCTCCTCTGGTCCATAACCTTCCCAGTCCACCAGGTACTGCATCTGGCCCCCTCGATGACGTGAGTCTATGATCTCTCTGACCATGTAAGCAGGTCAATCTCCAATGGAGGAGACGGCTCAGGATCCATGGTTCAGGGGCCAGATGTTGGGTGGACAGGTTTCAACAATGACACATGAAAGGAAAGAGAGATGCAGTAGTTAGCAGGTAGCTCCAGTCAGTAAGTTACAGGATTGATTTGTCTGACAATTCTGAACAGGCCAACATACCTGGGGCTGAGTTTCCTGCAGGGTAGCCACAACTTGAGGTCCCTTGTTGATAGCCAGACTCTCTGGCCAGGTTGAAAGTTGGGGTGGGGAAGCCTCCGTCAATCAGCTTAGATCTGTTGAGCCCGGATGGCCCGCTGCAATCTGACGTGCGCACAGTCCCACACCTGCTCGCTCTGCCTGATCCAGTCATCCACCACTGGCACCGTAGAGGGTTCACCCGACCAAAGGAACATGGGAAGTTGGTAGCCCAGCACACATTGGAAGGGGGTGAGTCCCATAGATGAGTGCATGAGGGAGTTCTGGGTGTATTCAGCCCATGGGAGAAAGTCGCTCCACCTCTGTTGTTCTCGACTGCAGTGAGACCTGAGATATCTGCCGATTTCCTGGTTTAGCCTCTCCACCTGTGCTTTTGCCTGAGGATGATAACCAGACGTGAGGCTGACGTGATGTCTAGCTGTTTATAGAAAGCCTGCCAGACTCCTGGAAGTGAACTGTGGTCCGCAGTCAGACACTATGTCTTCTGGCAGACCATAGATCCTGAGAAATTGGTGGAAAAGAGCGTTAGTGGTTTCCATGGCAGTGGGTAGACCTTTCATGGGGATTAGTCTGCATGACTTAGGGAAACAATCAATGACAACAAAGATGGTGGTATACCCATTGGAGTTTGGCAGATCTGTGATGAAGTCGATGGACAGGTGGGACCAGGGTCTCTGAGGGATAGGCAGTGGCTGTAGCAGGCCGGCTGGCAGTTCTCTGGGGGTTTTAGACTGTGCACACACTTGACATGCCTTAACATATGCAGTGACATCATTAATGATTGAGGGCCACCAAAATGAGTTACATACCAGGCTTATAGTCCTCTGGATGCCAGGGTGTAAGTGCTGAGGGAGGTATGAATCCATTGGATTGTTCTTTGGCGTAGAGTGTATGGTATGTGCCATTTTGTAGGAGGGCATTCTGGTGGTGCAGGGTCTGTTTGTTGGGCTCTTTGGATTTCTTCCATGATGTCCCAGCTTATGGGTGCGATGATAACAGAAAGTGGTAGTATGGAGTCATTTTGAGGGGTGTTGTGAAGAGGATCGTGACGAAGGGAAAGAGCATCAGCTTTGCAGTTCTTACTGCCAGGGCGGTATGTGACTGTGAAATGAAACCTTGTGAAGAAGAGTGACGATCGGGCTTCTCGTGGATTCAGATGTTTTGCTCCCTTGATGAATTCGAGGTTCTTATGGTCAGTGATTACTTGGAATGGATGGACAGAACCTTCAAGCCAGTGGTGCCACTCTTCTGGTGCAGCCTTCATGGAGAGTAGCTCCTTATTTCCAACATCATAGTTCATTTCAGCTGAGTTCAGTTTACGGGAAAAGAAAGCACAAGGATAACATTTTCCAGGGTTACCATGACATTGAGAGAGAACCGCCCTTATGCCGAAGTCTGAGGCATCCACTTCCACAATGAATGGTTGGTTAGGATCTGGGTGCTTGAGAATGGGGGTGGTCGTGAAACTTGACTTGAGGGTGTCGAAGGCTTTTTGAGCAGAATCATTCCATGGTAGCCTGGATGGTTTTCCCTTGAGCAATGACGTTAAAGGGGCAGAGATGAGACTGTAGTTGCAGATAAACCTCCTGTAGAAGTTTGCAAAACCCAGGAAACATTGTAGCTCCTGTTGGGTCTTGGCCACTCCGTGACTGCCTGGATCTTGGAGTCATCCATCTCAACACCTTTATGACTGATGATATATCCTAGGAATGTTGTATGGGTAGCGTTGAACTCAAACTTTTCTGCTTTCACGTAGAGTTGGTGTTTCAGAAGGTGGGAGAGGACCATTTTAACGTCTTTGTGTTGTGCTTTATCTTGGGAGTATATGAGGATGTCATCAATGTAGGCGATGGCACATCTGTTGAGGAGGTCTCTGAAGATCTCGTTGATGAACGACTGGAACACAGCTGGTACATTAGCCAGGCCATAAGGCATCACCTGGTATTCATAGTGCCCCCTAGTTGTGATAAATTCGGTTTTCCACTTGTCTCCCTCTCTAATACGATTCAGGTTGTAAGCACTTCTCAAATCTAGTTTCGTATAGATGCGTGCTTCACGTAGTTGTTTTAGGGCAGGTGGTACAAGAGGGAGTGGGTACGTGTACTTGATTGTCACCGTGTTCAATCCTCGGTAGTCAATGCAGGGACGGAGCCCTCCATCTTTCTTCTCGACGAAGAAGCCTGCTGCAGCTGGTGAGGTGGAAGGACGAATGAACCCTAAAGCTAAAGCCTCCTCAATGTAAGTCTCCATAGCCATGGTTTCAGGTCTTGACAATGGATAGGCTTTGCTCCTAGGGGGTGCCATGTTGGGAAGCAACTCCACAGTGCAGTCCCATGGACGATGAGGGGGTAGTTGGGTTGCCTTGATTTTGCTGAATACCTAGGCGAATTCAGAATATGCCCTGGGGACATGGATTTGAGCTTGGTTCTCAGGACTTTCAATGCTAGTAGTTAAACATGGCATGGTGACAGTGACATGAAGACAGTTCTGACTGACAATAATCTGACCATTGTTTTAACTCACCCCGGTTCCAGGAGATGATGGGATCATGGATGACCCAGGATGAGAAGATGCTTGGGTGAGTTGATGACAAAGAGATATGATCTCTGTGTGAAATAATCCAATCCGTAATGTAACTGGAACAGTTTGGTGAGTGATGCCTGTGCCTATAGGTGCATTATTCACAGCAGCGATGTTAATGGTGGGTATACAAGGTATTGTAGGGATATGGAGTTCTTGTACTAGTTCTTGGTGAATCAAATTCACAGCAGCCCCTGAGCTGACGAGTGCTGAAACACATTTCATCTTATCATCAAAGGAGAGTTCAATGGGAAGGGAGAAACTGTGGTGTGTGGGAGATGAAATGTTCTTGGTACTCACATTAGTTCTAGCGTCTGGATATTTCTTACCTTTCGATGATTCCTCTCACCACAATAGTAACACAGTCACTCCTTATGATGACAATCGTATTCTTCATCAGAAACTCTGGCATAGGCGATCTGCATAGGTTCAGGGGTGTTGGAGCATGCATGGACTTGACTATGGACCAATGTTTGTGACATGGAACTCATCTTTGAGTGTGGTGAGTTGCGTAGCAGAGACGTAATGATTGAAGCAGGCAAAGAAGTTGTTAACAGGTAATCAGTCCAACCAGGCAAACAGAGCAAAACAGTAATCCAAAATCAGTAATCCAGTAAAGCAGGCACAATGGTCATAAAAAGTAGGCAATGAAACAGGCAATGAGAATAACGCTTGGTAAGGCAGTGAAACTGGTAATACTTCGCAAAGTCACAATGGAAAAGCATGGCTATTTACATGGTTCAAACAGGAAGTCACCATAGAAGAAAATGGTTCAGTGTCAGTATTCGGGGATACCAGCCTCATTCGTTACACTTATATTTGCAAATAAAATATATGCAATTAATTGTGATTAATTTGATTAATTAATCAGAAGGTCATGCAATTAATTTGATCACAAATTAAATAGTTTGACAGCTCTAGACATAACTCATGTAACTTTTGAAACTTTAAATAAGTTTGCTATAAGTTTAATTCACATCTCCCAAAAATGTAAATCTTAACATTAAAAAGCATTTTATTTGGGTAACAGACAAATGCAGGGCCGGTGTTGGCCTAATTGATGCCCAACACAAAGCTCCGTGATCGTTGGATGGGGAGAGGGTGCGATGCGTGGTGCGACCTGCGAGGCGATCGTCTGTGTTGCTCGACTGCTATCAGGTCCCTGAATAATGTATATTAGGTGAGGAAGGGCAGCTAGTGGAGATTCTAGTGCCCCCCTATGGTATGGTGCCTCCCTAGGGAGTTGGTGCCCTATGCTGACTGTGTAATATGCTTATAGAGAGCAGCGGCACTGGCCTAATGGATGCTTACGTCATCATTGGGGCTTTGTGTTTTATACCATCCCTCAATTCCAAGACCCTCACTGGGTTAAAGACATTAAATCATCCCCAAATTTTCTCCATCACCTTTGTGGGGCTAAGGAGAACTGGGAACTGACACTGGTGATGAGCATCTGTCTTTTTTTTTTTTTTTTTTCATCTTTTTGAGTCATTAAATCATTCCAGTATGCATTTACAGGCCACTCACATCCTCTGAGAAACATCACAAAACAATTGCTGTAAGGTGCCTTCAGGTTATTTTATCTCTTTGATGGAATTAAGTTATAGGTTAAATAAAAAAAATAAAAAAGCCATGGAAATTGCTCTATATATCAAGACTAGCTATGTTGAATAAAGCATTTGTCACCAGAACACTCCATCACTGTGGAGACATCTGAATGAATTAGCATTTCCACAATGGTGCTCTGTCTAATGGAGATGCAAAATAACAAGACAGTCACTTAACAACACAGTTGCAGCTCAAATCTGTAATTTAAGCTAAATTTTAGTTTCTCGCTTGTGGCATGTGTCGGATACATTTTGCAGTCTAGGTTTAAAAAAATGAACACTTATGAACCACACTAAACACACATAGGATACACTGAAATGCCAAGTAACCTTTCTGGTAGATCTACAGGAAAGTATTATCGTACTCCTTATTGGAATCTATTTTGTGCAAAGAAAAATGAACCTTTTTATGCACCAGTTCAACATGATCACACAGGAAATCGAAATGTGATGAGCACAATTCAGAGGTTACATTTTCGCTCTAAAATTACATTTTTACTCCACTGAGGGTTAGGTTTTGGGTTGAGGTTTGGGTTAGGGGGAATAGTTAATAAAATAGGCATTCCTGTTGACTGTATTTTCATTTACAACTGAAAATACAACTCGCTTTTGGCGCCACTCTAGACATTTCACCCAGAAAACTGGAGCTCACATGCGCCCATAAGTTCAATAACACTTCCTGCTTCGGCCACTGGGGGCAGTGATTTGATTTTTGTTAAGCACAGACTGATTTGAGCAGCAAAACTTTCAATGTACTATTGCCAAATTCACCATGTTATCAGTCTGACTAGACACATTGTAAACCCTGAAAAACCCTATAGAAAAAAAATAAAAATAAAATCTTAAACCAGCCTAAATTGGTTTGCTAGACATAGCTGGTTTAAGCAGGTCTTAGATGGTTTTATTTGGTCTCCTGTTACGAGCTGTTAGTTTGTTGGCCATCTGCCTAAAACCCTTCTAAGGTGGCAGTTTTCAATTTAGGTTAATTTTAGCTGGCTAAGCTGGTCTTCAGCTAGTTTAACTGGTCTTCCAATCTGATAAGTGTCCAGAACCCCTTTAAAACCAGCTAAGACTAGCAAACTTTTTTTTTTTTTCAGCATGGAAGTACATTAATTTAAAGGTGACAAAATACACAATGTTTGGGAATTTATTTAGTTTTTTTAGTTAATCAGATTAGAAATGCTTGCTTGATTCACGATTAGCATGTTAATTAAACATCTCTTCGACTATTTTAGGTGCAATCCATTCCAAAGCTAATAGTCAGGATGCTACTTCCAAATTGACATAGTATAGAGCTAATTCAACAGGCAGACCGCAGACAAGCCAAATCTGTCTTTGTTTAAGTGCTTTGTCCAAATGAAGAGCAAAGTGTGAAGGTTGTTTCAAAGGCTATTTTTTTAATCCCACCTGAAAATTATTTTATTATTTTTTGATGAATCAAAATAATTTACTGTAGTGAGTGTCATTAGTCATTACTTCATCTATTTATACAATGGTACAGCCATCCCTGTCATTGCCTGGTTTTCACCTCATCCATATGGTGGCAGTATTCCAAAACTGTCTAATCTGAGCCCACCATCACCCAGCGGCCCTTCTATGCTATGACATATGCTCAATGGAACAAAAGACACTGTGAATCTCATCAAAGCTACCAGTCATTAAATGATATTTAACACAACATTGCAAAATACACAAGGCATATGGCCTCTGTCACCCAAGGCCTACACAAACAATGTTCATACAAGCAAACTGTAATGGGTCATAGGAGATTCAAATTATTCCTTGTTAGCTCTAACTAACAGTGTTTTAAAATGGTAAAATAACATTTATAGCTATTTCTGAACATTTAGTCAGAACTCTTGACCCTTTGCTAAGCTCAGCTCCCCTTGGTTGCTGTCCTTCACTTGAATAAGATTTACAGAATGTCTGATAGGAATGAATTGCACACTGTAAACCCTAATGCTCAAAATAAATAATTGTTTTTAGGTAAGGAAAAATTTAATCATACAAATAAGTTCAAATATAATAACCTTGATAAGTGTTTTTAACTTTCTCTTTATTTTGAGTTCGCAGAATTTACACATTTTAAGTAACCTGGTGGTGGGCGCTTCGTTCAGGAGCAGGTTTGGTTATTAGCAATAATTAATAATTATCACAGATAATTATTAAAATCAATAGAACATTGATTAGAATCAACATTAGCTTTTTAATCCTTTAAATTAACAATCATCAAAGATAACCATCAATTATCAAATTCAATAGAATATTAATAAGGATTAATATCGCCGGGGCACCACCCTGGAATTAGGGACTAATAACCAGACAGTATAGCAGTCTCACTGTAGGATTGTTCGCTTAGGAAATTTGATGTCCGGAGGCATTCAAAAGGAAAACAATAAAGACTTGAATCTGAGCACTGACATCCCCTACCAGCCCTTGATACAGGTGCATGCAGAACAATACCAAAGCACTTCTCTTTAAAGTGTAACAAAGTTTATTAATGCAGTAATATCAATTAATAATCAATACAATGCAGTCAATAAACTGCCTACTTCCAACTACAACCTAAACAGTAACATGATTAGATATGGTAACAAATAAGTCTATAATACATGAGGGGAAGGTATGTGTGTGTGTGTGTGTGTGTGTGTGTGTGTGTGTGTGTGTGTGTGTGTGTGTGTGAATGGGTGTATGTGTGTGTGTGTGTAAGGAGTGGATGCAAAAAATGTCGGACGTGGCTCTCGTGGAGGGTACGTCACGCGAGGTTTCCGGCCAGATAATGTGGCCGCAAATGTGGGCGGAGAGACTGGTTAATGCTGTCTGCCCATTTAACACATGTCTCCGCTGGTATGATAAGTTAGGGACAAAGCTGAGCTTTATCACCAAGTTATCTTATCACCAAATGTGCTTGTGGGTATGTTTGAGAGGGGTCGCGTGTGTGTGTGTGGTTAGTATGAGAGAGAGAGAGAACAGAGTGATGGCACCGAAGCCGGTTTTAGCGATCGTGGGAGAGACAGCAACCCTTAGTTTTATCACTCAGAGACGTGGTCATTGGTTCTTTAATAGATAAACTCAGTGTGCCATCTCACCCACGATGGTGGAAATACACAAACAGCCCAACGTGGTTGGACAACAACACAGCAAATCTCATTCGTGGTAACAGTGAGTTACAGTAATACCTTGAGTATTATTAGCAGCAATGAGCGGACTCGGTGCTCCGTAAACTGTACAAGCAATAGCCTTGATACACAAGAATAACACACTATAATAATCTAGCTCTGCCCAGACATAAACCTCTTACTTGAGTTGCGTGAGGACATGGGTAGGATGTGTGTTTGTCTGTCATTTGACTCCGACTCGGTTCCTCGAAGCTCGGACGATGACGGGAGGTCGTTTCCTCGCTCTGTTGGCGGGCGGTACGCTGCCTGATACTCAGCGGGAATAATTTCTCTAAAATTAATTTGACTTCTATAGACTTAAAGAGCAGAAAAGTGCAAAAAATTATACGGTGGACAGCAACAGTTGCTAAGGTAGGATTGGGTACCATTTTTAAGGCAGGGCTCATTTTGGTGATCATCCATTCCCAGTAGAGAATTACTGCACTGCATATACTGTAGAGTGTATCAATTGTCAACACTACATTTTCCTGGACAGTATGTATAAAAGCGCCATTCTATATCTGTTTAGTATTGCATTGCACCTCAGAAACACAATGTAACAAACAAAACACATGGCATTGGAAATACAATATATCTTTATTTATAAGGAGTTGACAAAGTCATTATATCCTCATCAGTAAATAGTTCTTAACTGCACTTTAACTGTGTAGAAAATGAGACCAAGAGGCCACATATTGAATATGGATGAACTGTAAATGGCAAAGGTCGATTAGAATTCATTAGGCGAAATTGTGAGGCTCTTAATACCTTCCAAACAAGAGTGAGAGTGCATTTCAACCAGCTAATACCTGAGCATTACGATAATTCTTAATTGTCTCTGACAATATTATCTCTTTCTAGGAAGATCATTTAAATGTTAATAGACAGCTTCCCTCTGCTGTGCCTCTATCAGTATCTCTCCCTGGCAGTGCTGGAATCACCATTTGTAGGTTAAATCCATAACAAGCCTCAACTCTATGGAGACTCTGCAGAGTTTCTCTCTTATATCTCTCTCTTAAACAAACATGCTTACCAACGCTAACAACACTAATAATAAAAGTACCAAAAAGTTTTACCATATTTACTGAACATGTACCATGGTACTGCTATTGCATTCTTTGTAGGTCACTTGGAGTATCATGTTAATGCCATGGTATATATCATAGTACCATGGTATTACCATGTGGTACTATTACTATTTGTGACATGAATGTGACATGAAAAATGTCATTTTGTGTTGCTCCTATGAAACTTTTGCCTTACGTGTCAATGATCTTCAGGACTTTTACCCAGTCCTTTGCATTGCAAGTGCAACGCTCTATCAGGTGAGCTACCATATTTGATTGTGCTTTCAATAAACTTGTAAATATAGTTAGTTATTTTAACAAGATCTTTGGTGCAGGGAATGAGGAAGTGGGAGACAACGTTTCTAACACAGGGTAGATCGTTTATTTAAACAAAATGTCCGCTTAACAACAGTAAAGAAAACCAATAAGGATATCACTGAACCAAAAAGAGGAAACAAAATCAAGGCAGCTTTAAGACTAACGGCAATGGCCAACACATGAACAGCACACAAACAGCTTGCTAGCGGGCTCTCTCCCCCTCTGCCGCTGTCTCCTCTCCTTATAAGCCCCGTCATTCCTCATTGGAACACAAAACAGGTGTTACGTACAGGTGGAAATCATTCACCACTCATCTACCCCAGCCTCACTCTCCTCAGGACAATCAGGAAATTCGACCACTTCAAATATAAACTCGTTGGTATCCGTCATGCGGTGGAGCTATTGGAGTGAGGTGTGGTCTGAACAGAGGGTGAAGGCTCTCCCAAGCAGGTAGTATCGTTGGGTGAGGACCACCCACTTAATGGCCAGACACTCCTTTTCTATTGTGCTGTACCTATTCTCTCTTAACGAGAGCTTTTTGCTAATGTACAGCACGGGGTTCCTCAGACAAGCCACAATGGCTGCTGTCTTATCAATTTGGGGACGCACTGTGACCCAAGTGGAAGCCCAGATACCATAATTCCACCCGCCCAATTGCACACTTCTTCGGATTTGTCGTGAGTCCTGCTCGCCTTAGTGACCTCAGAACGGCCCTTAAATGCTGGATGTGCCACTACCAATCATTGCTATAGATGATGATATCATCCAGAGTCGCTGAAACATTGCTGGGGCCCCAGACAAACCCAATGGAAGGGTAACAAATTGGTGTAAACCGAACAAAGTGGAAAAAGATGGTTTTTTTTTCTTTTTCTTGGGACATGGGTGTCAAGGGAATCTGCCAATATCCCTTCGTTAAATCCAGTGTCGAATAAAAGTGAGCCGCACCCAACCGATCGAGCAGTTCGTCAATGCGAGGCATTGGGTATGCATCAAATTTAGACACCGCATTGACACAGAACCGGACCGAGCATCACTCTTCAGAACCAGCACCACCGGGATGGCCCGGTCATTGTGGGATTCTTCTATTACCCCCATATCTAGGCCTTTAATTCTTCCCGAACCACTTTTTTTTGTGGATGGGAACGCTGATTTCTGCATGAAAACTTGAAAATCTGTTCTCACACAAAGCGATCACAAGGCATCAGAAGATTTGGAATAAAACGCAAAATAGCATGGATTATTTGTATTATTATATTGTATTTTTATGGTGCTTTTCTAATTTTTTGAGCTGCAACCTGGACATTGTAAAACTCCCTTTGTATCCCACAGCAAACAATACAAAGAGCAAATAAGCATTAAATAAATAAAGCAATGAGTAAATTATGACATCATCTTTCAAATCATTTAATATTAAAAATTTGCATAGGGTAAAGCAATGTAATGTTCTGAAATGGCAAAAGAGTGACATTTAATATAAGGACCAAGGGCGACATTTTAATGGTGCAAGCAAAAAGTCCCTCCAGTGACGTATGGTTATGAGAGTGCGTTTGCTTGTTTGACCTTCGAATACATAATTTTACAAAGATGGCACACATGTACAACCTCTAAAGTACACAGTTATACTCAAAATGGCATGTAGCCTGCAGTATAATGCATATAATAAAGGAATAGATCAACCAGAAATGACAAATCTGTCATTATTTACTCCCTCGAATGCAAGTCTTTATTAACTGAAAATCTTGACATCTATTGCTCCTTCATGAGAGCTGATGAGAGAATTAGCAATGTTTGATTCATGAATTAATCATTATTTTAAGTTGGAACTATTCAATAAAACAGCTGGTCCGAATGATTTGTTTAAAAATCAGAATGATCCAGTTCTCGAGTTCAATCCACTTACTTAATGATCCGCAGCAGTTAATGGCTCACTAGAGAGGTAGATTATCAGTAAATAATGGCTTAAATTTTGATCTGTTCTTCACATAAAGCTATTATATGACATCAGAAGACTTCAGAATTCATTTTAGAGCTTGACAGCCCTAGTTCATATTCATTTCCATTATATCCAAAAGAATGCCCAGAACACTACTTCAAAACTCTACCTTTTGTGTTCCATGGAAGAAAGCAAGTCATACAAGTTTGAAACAACATGAGAGTGAGTAAATAATGACAGAAGTTTTGAGTAAACTATTCCTTTAAAACAAGCTTTCAAAAGAACAATGTGTACACATACACACTCATGCATGCACACACAAATACAAACACACAATTTGCTAACCCCCCCCGAGGATTTTGCAGTTGCTGTCTGTGCCACATTTCAAAGCATCAAACATCAAACCTGACTGAGTCTGAGAAAGGGGCCCTTAAGCTGGCTGCTATTAAATATTGATGGACTAAAGATATGCAGATTGTTTATTGAATGGCTTCTAAAAGGAAATGAGGAAAGTGTCTGTCTGGCCTTTGCCACTTCTTCCATGATCACTTTGTCTGATTTTGGAATTCTATTTGAATGTGTACTGTTAAGTCTTTGTGTCACCTGTGGTTGTAATTGCTATAAACAAGCAATTAAAGAAATAATAAACTAAATATGCAGCCTAGCTTAAATGGTGTTCAGCTTTAATGGGTTGGCATTTAAGAGAATAACCCCACGGAGTGCCACACAAGTGCTTGGTTAATACAAGCTAATGGCTTTAATCACTGGCAATTATTGCTTATTCAGGGTGAACAAAGGGTGACTTTTTTTTCTTTTTTTTGTCACTTGACAAGGCAATGACATTTTCCAGGTGGTGTTTGCCTCTATGACATACTGTTTTGTATCAAGACTGTTATAAAAAATAAAGGAGAGTTTCCTCTAGGGTGTAAGAGGAGAATTTGGTGCTATGTGATTTGTGCCCTGTGTATAGCGTGGTCCTTTAAGAATCTGACAATTATGTTATAAATTGTAAGGCTGAAAAAAGAATACTAATTGCAGTTTGTATACAATACTTGGGTTTCTAGCGTTCTTTACGCTAGCAAATATGTTGGCCACTTGATCCAGTCTATTTAAAAAGTACTATTTAAGTACTGCTAATGCTATCAGAAACAGAAACGGATAATTATAATAATTATACTTTAAAAGGCTGACCACCTGTGTCTGCACAAAAGAGAGATCAGCATTAACCCTTAAATGCATACCTGGGGTCTTTAGAGACCCGGGACCTCATTCCAACCCCTGTACCTCATCCATTTTTTGGAGATGTGCACACACCTCTTTAGTATTCCCCAATCTTTCTCTTATAAATAGTGTAACGCACACACACACACCAAATCCAAAACTGCAAAAATGATCTATCAGCAATGGTGAATTATCAGTATTTTAAATGCCCATACACATACATAATATACATGATATTTCCTACTCAAGATGGCACTGATGTTTCAGTGATTGACTTAATTTACATTTGACATTGTTATTTGACAAAGAAACAACATCAAAATAAACTTATAGCAAGTACAACATATGAAAAGTTGATATGACTATTGTCATTTGGGTGTACTACTGAAATAATGTAAGTTGTGCATCTAAATAGACTTAACAAGTGCTTGAGAAAATACACATAAGATACACATAAGTTACACATACATTACATATGTGTAGATTATGTGTTATGTGTAGCTCAATATGTGTTTGACAGCCAGTTGCATCTCATGAAAATTCAGTGCGAAAATAATGAATCCTAAGAGTATGAGTAAGAGTATATTTTATTCAGTATAGAACATTCCAATTTTATATAATAATATTTCTGTGTACTATGTAGTGATTGTGTGTATTACTGTGGATTATTGTCTTTTTAGCTTAGCAGCATGTGCTAACGTCAAACTAGAGAATATTTAGCAGAGAAGAGCCACTTCTATTAAAATGAATGGGAGAAATTAGAACGCCCAACAGTCAACAGATGTAAAAAAGGAAGCCCCGCCTTACAGGTAAAAGAGCCAATCACCTTTTAGATACAGACATTGCCTGTCAATCAACTAGAGAACGCGCATGCGCATTAGCTATACAAGCAGAGAAAATACTGGTTTTTTTTTTAGCTTGATCTTAGCTAAAGAAGCACAACTCATGATACCAGTGTTGTCAGATTTTACTGCTGATTTGAAATATGTTCTTTGATCGAAATCTTGGCCGTTTTGTAGATTTTGGTCTTTCCCCATTAAAATAGATAGGAGCTGCACTTGTATGTCGCTTGTTTACCTAGAAAAAGTGTGAATAAATCAATGACTTACTCATAAAACACATAAAAAAAGGCACATATGGCCAAACATTCCATGACTGGTGCAGTAGGTGGCCAGTACACCGGCTGCCACTGTGCTTCATCATATACTGACCACCCCACCCATCTCTGTGCCAGCTGGTGTGCCACTATGCCAGGCCCCTGTTGACATTGGCAGTATAGCAGTGTTTCAGAATGCTCTTACCCTCTGATATTGATGGCGCTGTGGCACAGATACCCCTTCACAGATGCTGTCATGCTGAGCACGACCACAAGGAGCTAATCCATTTAAGGTTCTGTTGAGCCAAAACTCTGCATGGTACTACTTGTCAAAAATAAATGTCACTTAATAGGAATCATTGGTTTGAGGCTGAATTTCATATGATGGCTAAAATCTAAAGAGGCCAGGCTGAGACATTCATATTAGTTACTACTAGGGGTGTGGATCTTTGGGTCAAAATCGAATCAATTTGATTCACGATTCATAGGTTTTCGATTCAAAAATATTTTTTTGCAAATTCAGAGTGATTTAATTCAATTCAGTTCACAATGAAATTCGATGTGATTAACGATTTGATTCTACATTTGTAGTATTCTATAAATACTCTTCCTAATGTGTCTTAGGCAAGGAAAAGACAGAAAAATTACTTAAGATAGTTTATTGCACCAAAAGCCGATCGAAAGAAAACACATTATATAAATGTAAATACAGGCTTCTTGGAATACAACAGAGTGCAATGTGCTGATGAAATATTTTAGAGCCAAGCATAACTACTAAAGTATTCCATATTTCAATATAACAATTCCATTATTTTATTATTTTAAAGATTTAATTAATTTGCATGACTTTTCCAGGCCTGGAACACACCATTTTAAAATTCCCTGATATTTCAAGGTTTCCCATGACCATGGGAACACTGAATCAGTAAAAATCAAATATTACAACATAAAAGTAAGATCATATGGCTACATTCAGTTTCCTCAAGGCCTCATATCCAAATAAGGAAAAGACAATATCGACTGATGACTTCAACTTAAATGTTTCTGCATGCCAAGTCCCCAAATAAACAATAATACCAGTAAAATGGCACTATTTATCTTATAGAAAATAACTACGTTTTACCGCAATGACAGCATTTTATTTCAGTAATGGCCACGCAAAGGCTGTAGTGTCCAAAAACGTAGGCACCTGACTTGCTGCTTAATCAGTTAACAACTTAACCGACAGCGTTCTGAATGAATGGAACTTTTAAAGAAACTGGTCTCAGTACAGTTTGAAAAGCACCTTCTTTTCATCCTACCTTTATACAGCCAACGAAGGCAGCATTTTAGACACGGGGTGCTCGAAAGCTGCTCAGAAAAAGTTTCAATGAGAGTTATGGACTGAACTGAGAGCGGGTGTGATCCTGTCAAGGGCGACAGAAGAGTGCAGTGCACGTCTGTGAGGGGAGAGCTATCCCAGATAGCATATAGTTATCGTCCCAAGAGCTCACCAGCCTAGAGGCACCTGCGGCACAAAGTCAGCATCAGCAGGTATAATCTGGGCTGAGTGTTGCCTGCAGCCGACTGCCTCACGTGTGTTTTAGATATGGTGTTAAAGCACTGGGCCGATTCCGCCTCAACACAGCTGGGCCAGATCATGCCACTTGGTCTGGGCTTCATCTGGCAATGAATCATCTCGGATTGATCTTTATTAGGCTGCATTATGTCTGCCATAAAATTAACCTAATTCACCACCTATAATGTCTGATCATTTGTAAACCGCATGTTTAATCTCCTGAATTTGTGATACAATATGCCTATTTATTTAACTATCTATCTATCTATCTATCTATCTATCTATCTACTATATATATATATATATATATATATATATATATATATACAATTGTACAGGATGGGAAATTTACAAATATTTATAAATAGTAAGATGGACATGGCTCGCTGAGATGTGACTGCATGAGTATAATGCATTATTCCACAATTTGCTTTATAAAAGCGCTCTTAATGTGTACAGGTACATTTCATTTATGCACTCACAGCAGTGGGAGGGGTCTCTTTGTACCTGATGTGTTAGTGGGTAAATATTATAGTAAAAATATTTAAGTATTATACTTAATTATTATTTTTAGGGATTTGTATTTTACTCGAGTGCAATTTAAACCAATAATTTTACTTTACATTTCCAAAGAAAAAAAATAGTATTTTAGTACTTTTTTTACTTTTTACAATTTTATTTAAACTTGAAAAGTACTTATTACATTTTTGCAGATCATTTCACTTTCGTCTTACTGGACTGAAGCTGCATTTTCACTGCATCTGACAAATGACAGATATATATAGCAAGTAGATATATATATATATATAAAACAAAAAGCTTTAGTAATTAAATGTGTACATGTCATTTATTTCTACACTTGTCTTCATATTTAAGTCATATCTATACATTTCTACTCCCTATTTGCAGAATTGTTGTTGTTGTTGTTATGCAACTATTAATTTTAATAAAAACTATAAAACCAGCAATGATAATGATAATAATAATGATAATAAAAATAATGGAATCTGAGTAAATATTAGTTATGAATTTTCTTGAATTCATACATCTGCAAAGTTTGGTAGCAAACCTCAGAAAATAATTTACAAAACCAACAACATTATTAACTTTCTTCAAAGCTTCATTTGAATTTTATTTTACTTTTTATCTTTCTCTATGTCTCAAAGTGCTGGCTGCTCTGACATCGCAATTCGTGAGTGCCTTCTCCCATACAACGAACACTGCGTGACTGTGGCAATGTGAAATGCTGTCCCTAACAGATGCGGTATTTACGGTTAGTGTTCCATCAAGATTTAAATCAACAAAACCTACCTTCCTACCCTAAACCTTAAACCTAATCCTAACCGATAGTGTTATAAAAAGCACATGTGACATGAAAAACACAATTTCTGAAGCAACTTAGTCATTTTGTAGTGCTTCTATGACACTTTTTTTCTCACATGTTGACATGTTATGTAATGTAAACATCATGCGCTATAGGAAAAGTGTTTAGATGTCATGAGATAGCACTGTGTAAGGAACAGAGCAAAAAGTGTTTATGAACTGATAATCTGCCATTTTACTCGTGATTTGAGTGAAAGGGGATACAAGTCATTGTTGTTTAAGAGCTATAGTGTTCATTCCACCAGGAAATTGCTGTGTTATGTACAACAGGCCACATAAAATTATTATGAAAAAGTTAGTTATTGTAACATGATTTTATGACCAGGTTGCGAATGCCACTGGGGGAGAAATTTAACAGTCGTTGGAGACAGTAAAAAGGCGACTTAAACAAATCAAATTTAACAACATCCTATCTCACACAGTCTCCTCTCTTGATTTCATTCTAGCTAGGAAAAAAGCTACTTTTTAATTTTTTAATACTTAAATACAATTTAATGTGAATACTTTTTTACTTTCACTCAGGTATATTTTTGGCTAGATACTTGGACTTTTAATTGAGTAAAATTTTCACTCAGTATCCATACTTTCACTTAAGTATAATTTCTGAGTACTTTGGGGGGATAAATGCCATGTTTGTGCTGTTTGGAACAATGGATTATTTACTATAAAATGGCATAATTTAGAAGAAAAATACTTCGCATCGATGCACATTTACATTAAATGTATTTATTTAGCAGATGCTCTTAAAGTGACAAAAAGCACTTTAACTTCATGTGCAAAGCTGCCACGATCAATTAGCTTTTAGCTTATCTCGCTACTGTTACTGATACTACAGACAATAAACAAGAGATTTTTCATGTTTAATCTATAAAATGTTGAAAGTGGTGTGTTTTGAGCACTCTACACTGTGCTGCACTGAAACTTTGAAGAAACACTGATGAGGAGAGAGAGGAAGATGAAGACGACTGTCCAGGAGAAACTGCAGGTTTATTTGTTTGTATTTACGTTTTTTGTTTCTGCCGTATATATCACAGTAATAAGGAAAATGTTTATTGAGATTTTTCTTAAGGATTTTTTTTCCCTATTTCTTCAGGCAATAAAAGGCCAGTACGATTGAAAAGGATCTGTTTGCACTGGTAAGTATTGGGAAAGAGTCTTGTTTTTAAAATAAGCTCATATTCTCTGACTGAACTATAAAGAATTAAGCATCCAATCAATGAACAAGTTGGTAAGTTGTAAATGTGCATGTAAATGACAGTTAAAGGCAGTAAATGTCAGCATGATTTTACCACGTTAATAGCATGTTTTATACAATGTTTTTTTTTTTTTTTTTTTTATTTCAGGAGGTGTAATACGGAATAACCAGGGGTATCTAAACAGGAGACACTGTATCGGATCATGGGAAAGCTTTGGCAGCTTCTTGGCTAAAGGTGAACTGGGCCGAAAGATTTTTGTACTCCGTATGTTAATGCACTGTACATAAACATGTTTGTGTAGTATATGAGAAAGCATTTTGTGTAAGGCTAGTTTCCTTTTTTTACATTTACATTTATTTGTTTATTTAGCAGATGCTTTTATCCAAAGCAACTTAGAAATGAGGAATACAGCAACAGTGATTCCTCCCAAGGAAGCAATAACATGAGAAATGCTACAATACAAAATTTCAAATTGCTCAGAGAAGTACAAGTAGGGAGGGCAGTGAGAGACAGTAGTGAAATAATGTAGTGAGAATGGATATATGTTTACTTAAATATATGTTAAATGTGTATTTTTCTAATAAAACAAGCCTTGTTTTATTGTTTCATTATAATTGATTCTGGATTGTGATGATCGGTGGGGGGGGGGGGTACGTGTATATACTAATTTTATTTGATGTTACACACATTTCAATATATAAAAAAAAAAAAGAAAAACCAATTCTCCCCAATTTGGAATACCCAATTCCCAATGTGCTCTAAGTCCTCATGGTGGCATAGTGACTTGCCTCAATCCAGGTGGCGGAGGACGAATCTCAGTTGCCTCCGTGTCTGAGACCATCAATCTGCGTATTTTATCACGTGGCTTGTTGAACGCGTTACCATGGAGACATAGCGCGTGTGGAGGCTTCACGCTATTCTCCATGGCATCCATGCACAACTCACCATGCACCCCACCGAGAGCGAGAACCACACATTATAGTGACCATGGGAGGTTACCCCATGTGACTCTACCCTCCCTAGCAACCGGGCCAATTTGGTTGCTTAAGAGACCTGGCTGGAGTCACTAAGCACGCCCTGGATTCGAACTCACGACTGCAGGGGTGGTAGTCAGCGTCTTTACTCGCTGAGCTACCCAGGCCCCCCCACACATTTCAGTATTAATCATGCTGGATACAGACACGTATTGTTCTATCATTGGACTCTGCATTGTGTCGCTACTACTGCCTTGGCAATACATGAAAAATGGGCCTACCTTTGTATATATTTTATTTCATGAAGCTTGCATTCAGTTTGAACATGTTGCTTTTTATTAATAATTTATTGTATTGCTTAAAACATATTACTTTTGTTTAGGCCTGCTACATTTTTTTAAGTTCATACTCTTTATTTAATTAAATACTTCACATATATCTGAATTCATAATATGTACTTTATTTTAAAGATTACTGAATTACAACAATGTGAGTTGTAAAATTGTCTTTCATGCATATTTATTTAGGCCTAATTGCTGTTTGTAACATTTTTATTCTTTTTCGTGCACATGTATTATACAATTAAAATGTTTGTAAAATGCTGTAAATACTTAAGTATACCTTATTAAACAATTGCTGTTTGTGTAATGTTGTAAATAAATATTCTTCATGCATTCAAGTGAATTATTTTACATTTATTATAATGAGATGGTTAGATTTGTAAATATCTATTATTTATATATTATAAACTATAATTAAAATGCAAGAGAACATTTAGGCTGAATATCAATTTTAAAATTTAACATTTATGAACCACACACTGATGAGCCAAAACATTATGACCACTAACAGGTGAAGCGAATAACGTTGATCATCTCCTAACAAGGCCACATGTCAAGGTATGGGTTGATTAGATAGTAAGAGAACAATCAGGCCTCGTAGTAAACTTGTTGAATGCAGGAGAAATGGGCAGGAGTAAAGACCTTAGCAACTTTGAAGAGGACCAAATTGTTATGACCAGATGAATGGGTCAGAGCATCTCTGAAATGGCAAGGCTTGTAGGGTGCTCCCGGTCAGCCTACCGACAGTGGACCGAGGAGGGACAAACCACAAACCGGCGACAAGTTGTTGGGCACCCAAGGCTCATCGATGCATGAGGGCAACAAAGGCTATCCCGTCTGGTCCGAAACCGACAGAAGGTCAACTGTGGCACAAGTCAAAGAAAATTGTAATGATGGTTACGGGAGGAATGTGTCACAACACACAGTTCATCGCACCCTGTTGTATATGGGGCTGTGTAGCCGCAGACTGGTCAGAGTGCCCATGATGACCCCCGTCCACCGTCGAAAACGCCTACAATGGGCACGTGAGTGTCAGAACTGGACCTTGGAGCAGTGGAAGAAGGTCGCCTGGTCCAATGAGTCTCATTTTCTTTTACATCATGTGGATGGTTGTGTACGCCGTTTACCTGGGGAAGTGATGGCACCAGGATGCACTATGGGAAGACAACAAGCTGGTGGAGGAGGAGTGACGCTCTGGGCAATGTTCTGCTGGGAATGGGTTGAGGGCACACTAGAGAATGACGCTGCATATGTCTCTGTTAAATCACACATGTAACAAATTAAATATTAATATATTTTAAAATACTGTACACTGTTTGTGGCGAATCATGATTCTTTCTAGTTTTAGCATTTAAAATCAATTATTGACCAACATGAACGATTCTCAATTTAAAAATCATATTTCAAGATTGATGCATATAGATCAGCAGGATAAGTAATCGATGCATCGAGATAACGAGAGAATCGTTACATCCCTAGTTACTACTTACATTAGTTAGAAGTAACCAGACTTTTGACTATTGGCATAACGTCTGGAGAGTATCTAACTAAAATGTAAAGCGACAAATCACAATTTATTTCAGTCTGACCTGCCGTTTATGGGCTTTAGTCCATGACCGACTAAACAAAAATCATTGAAGAAATTAGCAAACATGTGTGTAAGTTATTAGTATATATTTTTCACAGATAAAACTCTAAATATATATAACTTAAAAAATACAGTTCTGCTCAGGAACATCAATTAACTTGCTATTATGTGCCTCAAACAAAACTGACTATCTTTCAAAAACTTGATGACACTAACATGGCAAACTTGGGCAAGTCTATTGTAGGAAACCAGTTAATAGTAATAACGTTTCCAAGCAGCCAGCCAATCAGTTTGGAACTGCTCATTTTCAGCTATTGCTTGCCAGTTTTGTGTGAAATATGCATCAGATGGTCAGTGAATGGAATACAGGCCTTCAAAACGGTAACATGGTGAACAGTGACACGACTGACAATTTTACAAATAAATTAAAACTAGCCTTGTGCTCAAATGAATTAGCAAATGAATGCTGATCTTTCAACAAATATACACATTTTATAGAAAAGACAATTCACAGATACACTCTTTCCTACAGAAAGCTTTATTTTTTATTTTTTATCAAAGTTAAGGAAAATTATAGGGCATCTGTCAAAAGTACAAGTAAAATAAAGACATAGCCCAAACTGTATGCAAACAATGGTTGGTACTGAATGAAAATTATTTAATCCCCTATTCTTCTCCTTGCATGAGTAATGAGGGTGAAGACAGGCAGGTCAGTGGCCCCTGTAGACCCCATATCCCAAACCACACATACCTATTTGAATAATTTACATGTCCTTACTGTATCTGCCAATGCAAGGCCATACCTGTCAATCACTCAGTTGTTTTTATATAAGTCCAAGGCTTGAAGGCCTCCCAGTGCTGTGCTAACATTGGTACTAAACAGATGATTATCAGTGTATATGCTAGAGAATCTAAAAAAAAAAAATAAAAAAAAATTGGGGGGGCTGATCCATAGTGGCTTAGAGAATATATGATGTGCATAAATTATTTGGTGACCTCATAAAATGTTAACACGTGTTCAAATACAAATAAGCAATGTAAAAAAAAATAAAATAAAAAAATAATTAATTTTAAAAAAATCTAACGTAGTACAAAGAAATTAAAAGTCACAGCATTTGGAATGCTGGTGGCCTTTTTAAGTGTCCAAAATTTTCTTTTTTGAAAGTTTTATTGAACATGAAAATGGAATAACTGAAAAGTATAAATGCAAACATCTCAATAAAACATAAAAAAATAAAAAATAAAAATTGAAATCTATATTGGTGACCCTTTCCTTCATACACTCACTGAGCTGTGATTTCGACCGTGGCATGATTGTTGGTGCAAGACGGGCTGGTTTGAGTATTTCTGTAACTGCCGATCTCCTGGTATTTTTTAAACCCAACAGTCTCTAGAGTTTACTCCGAATGGTACACCCCCCCCCCCCCCAAAAAAAAAAAAAAAACTTCCAGTGATCAGTAGTTCTGCGGACGGAAACACCTTGTTGATGAGAGAGGTCAATGGAGAATGGCCAGTCTGGTTCAAGCTGACATAAAGGCTACGGTTACTCAAATAACCACTCTGTAAAACTGTAGTGAGCAGAATAGCATCTCAGAATGCATAACATCTGAACTTTTGACTTTATAGTTACTAAGATATAGCCCCTGTGACAACTAGCCCCAGTCTCCCCTATATTGCGAATATCACAGGCCCACATGGTGATTTTATCTCAGAGATTTCACGGCAGCAATCCATGACTAAGATGTCAGACAGCTTGAAGTATCGCTATGTTGAACACTAGATCAAAGGATAACTAAAGAACCACAGCAACGGGCCGGTGTATCTGTATCAGTGTAGCTGTATATCTGCAACACACATAAACTCTCAGTGTTTAATCTCTTAAAATGAGGGCTGACTCGACTGTTAACCCCCCCCCCCCCAATACAATCATGATCCAGACAAAGAAACTCGATCATCGCCACAATGTGTAAATCAATAAGATCACACATACTAGCACATGCTCACACTTGCACATAGAAGCATACAAAAAACACCACACTCTTCAATTACCTTTATCAACACATCCACCCAGTCTTTGACTGAAATTTCAGTCTGCCCTCAATCAAAGCTATCATATGGCTTCAAAAGACTTGGAATAAAGATCACAAATCATATAGACAAGTTCTTTGACACAAGTCAAATGTCTTTCATGGTGCTTTCTGTCAGCCTGGCAGTCTCAGTCCCTATTACGAAAAAGAGCACTCTCAAACATTCTGCAAAATATGTGTATCTGTGTTCCACAAAAGAAATAAAATGATACCGACTTGGGAAAACATGAGGGTGTGTATATACTGTAATGTGAGAATTTTCATTTTTAGGTGAACTATTACTAAATATGTTGATATCTGAAGTAGCTGCGTGTTTTCAAGAGATAGCAATGATTTATGAAACTGATCACAGCTCATTTGGCTTCAGTGTGGAATATTATATTTCAGTTGCAATGCATGCTGGGATGAGCATCATCAAGGGCCTAAGGTAATGGCATGGAAAGGTACCACATATTTGCACCCATCCTGTGCTGACATTCAACGTGGCATGGCCACAAAAAAAAAAAAAAAAAAAAAAAAAAAAAGACATCACCTTGAGCGGCTGCCATCATGCTGTAGATAATTGTCTGCTGCACTCCTCTTAAACCCCCTGGGGTTCAAAGGAGCCTCCAGCCATCGTTTTCAGACAGGGTGAAAATGAAAAAAAAAATGATTGGTAAAGGGGGATAAGAGCGAGGGATGTGAAAGAGAAAATAGAAGGAAGAGAGAGAATGTTAATAAGAAGACAAAGACAAATACATGTTCTCATGGGAAGGTGGACAAAAGAAAGATGGAGGTGTCTGAAGTGTTCTGATTCCAGCAAAGTGTTCATATTTGACAGCATGAACAGCTATTTGATGTCCGTCATTAAAAATAGCAATTAAAAATAACTTCGAAACCCCTGTGACTTTCGTGTGCCATGTCTGTGTTAAATTTCAAAATAATCGAAAATAAACATAATTTAGAGGACAAAAAGACCCCGTTTCCACCTGATATTAAGACGCATTACGGGTGATCCGATCACGTGGTCAGCCCTAAATACAGGTCTAAAATGTTTGTAATCGGATCACAAAAACCACATACGAATGTGGGTCAAAACACATGTGACCACATCACATTTGATGTGTAAACGCTAATCCGTCCTGCATGTGTCCCAGCAGCAATGAAGCGCCACCCCTCACCTGTCAGTCAACTGCTGCACTAAAACAAAGAGTTTAAACCTTTTAAAGCCAGTTACAAGCGGCTTTAAAAGGAAATAACTGTCCGATTGGAAAATGAAAAACGTGGATACATACACAATCAGGAGCCGTTAACGCAACTAATTTTTTTTTTTCAAGCCTAACTACATTGACAAAAAAATTAATAATCTAGAACTGCTGATCTCAGTCCACAAATAAGACATGCAATTTCCTGGTTTAATATCCTCTCTCAAAAAAAAACAAAAAAAACTGAAAGGTGGTGTATTCTATTACTGCAATGAGAGGAACTTTGCACCCTGGCGTTCGATCCCCTGTAGTTAATGACAGGCCCAGAATATGTCCAAACACCATCTGTTTCCTTGAATTTAATCTAGTTTGAGTAATTTCACGTATGCTGACACTGTGAATGGACTCTCTAGGAATCTAGGCCCACAGAAATATTTCTAAAGGAAATTCTGTTGCAAAAGCAGGAATTCTGGGTTATAAATTTTGTTTACAGTATAGACGTCTCTTAAGGAACAGACCGAAATGAGTCTGTAATAATCAGATGAGGTTTTTAAGGTGAGTTTTAGATGGAGGTTTTAATAAAACGCACCTCCCTAACCTAAAACTTTACCCTAAACTTAACCAAAAGTGTCTGAAAAGAGAAATGAGACTTTAAAAAAACAGACATCCTTACCCTTAACAAACACCTAACCTTAACCGATAGTGTTTTAAAATGCAAAGCGAAATGAAAAGCCCCTTGTGTTGTTTTTATGTCTCTGTCGTGTCACGTGTCAGCTTGAGTTCTCGTCTGGTTTTTTGAACCGTGGTCCTCCGAGTCCAAAGTCCAATACTTTATGAGGTGAGCTGCCTCACAAGCTAATCATACTAGAATAAGCATATACTGTATATGTAGGTGTGTCTGTAATACAAGCATTAAAATTTAATATTTTTCACAAGATGCGTTAGAGTAAAAGTATCTTGATATCAATACATAGCAGGGTCTGAGTAATAGAGAGAAAAATAAGTGTTTATGAAATCATAATCAGCCACTGAAGTTATGATTTCAGTGAAACTGACATCAAGTCTGAACAGCTCTATAAAACACACAGTTGTTGTTGCACCTCTAGTGTTCGTTTAATCTGGAAACTGCAGAGAATTGTACCTGGAGACACACCAGGAGACACATATAAAGAGTTTTACAAAAATGTATATAGAGTCACGTTTTCACTATGAGACCAGGTTGGTCATATTGCTTCAGATGATTTGTTCAAGTTGTTTGGACTATTTTTATGGGGATTTTTTTTTTGTTTTTTTTTTGTTTTTTGCTTTGTGACTGGCCACTATACACTGTGGTTGTATGGAAAAGAGCAGTGTCACCATTCTCCTAAACTTCTCCTTTTGTGCTCCACAGAAGAAAGTCAAATAGGTGTGGGACATGAGGGTGAGTAAATGATGTCCAGATTGTAATTTGTTTTGGTGAACTATTTCGGTAACACTTTACATTAATGTTCCCTTTGTTAAGAGTTTATAAAGGGGTTCATTAATGACTAATAAGTCATTTACAAATGCATTATAAATCATTGATATGTGGTTATAACAACATGCATAACTTGGGTGACTTTAATTAAATACTCGTAAAATTGAAAGACATTTTACCTTACATGTTATACATGCTTAATAGCACTTATTTAACATTAGTAACATATAAAAATGAACATTAATGTAAAGTGGACACATATGAAGAATTTATTACAGAGTTGCCAACATTAGAAACCTACTGTATGTACATAAAGTTTAATGGTCATCATCAGGCTTTAATATATGATATATGCTGTGAATGAGCTTGAGACCTGAAAATAGTTTTTGCAGTGGACTTTAGGTAACTAGGACTAGGTAAGTTGGGACACCACTTGGAGAAACACCTTCTTTTAACATCAATGACCACGTTTACATGCATTTAAGAAAACACTTTATTCCAGGGTTTTTGCAGAGAGTGGCATTCTGAAACGTCATGTACAGTAAATGAGAACGGCGATTTCCTTATGTCCCTTAAGGGATTAAGAGAAAGCGGTTTAACACTCTAGGTTTCTCCTCAAGAATGAGGCTTAATGTGGCCATGTAAACACATAAGTGGCATTCTGATGGGTGTTTGAAGAGTGCGCATGTGTGTGTACAGACCGGATATCAAACGTCATAGGATGGAGCCCAACAACAAGTCAAAACAGCAGAAAGAATTAAACATTTCTGGGAGTACAGTGAGAAAAGCACATACACTATAAACTATACCCATTTATACACACCAATGTAAAATATAGAGTGTCCCTCACTTTCGCGTATATGCGCTTGTATATTGGAGGAATCCCGGAGTTTTAAGTAAAAGGGAAAACCCCAATATTGCAGTGCAATTCTGCTGCAGGTCATGATGCAAAGTTAAGGAAACATCCTTCAAGTATGAATAAATGTATTTATTAAGCATTTATAACATCTACGTTAAAATGCTTACATGTTGTTAAGTATTGCATGAAGGTTCCTGTTTTAGCTATATATCAATGCTTTATAATGGATTTGTAAATTACCTATTAGTCATTTATTACCCCCTTTATAACCCCTTAACAAAGGGAACATTAATATAAAGTGCTACCACTATTTCTTTTAAAATAATGCTGACACCCACTTCTCTTCACCTCATCATGCTTGGCCCTTAGCACTGCATCGCTGAATCACAACGATTTCAGAAAATATGTTAACGTTCTATCTGTCATTAAGCTTTTCTTTTTTTCTTTTTCATGACTCTACAGCTTTTTGTTGCTTTGCCAGAATTTTAGCTCCTGAGGGTAACTTACACATTCTGACAACATTTGTGTCCATTTAGACAAAAATGTGCATAAGGCTCCTCATGGTTTTACAAGCCTATCTGACTTGGCACAATATCTGTCGCTGTTGGTACATATGTGGCCCACTGCTCCAAAAAAAAAAAAAAAAAAAAAAAAGGGAATAAAAAACTCCCTGATCTTTGTTGGTTCTCTGCAGTTGTATTAAGATTACATTTTTACAAGTTAAATCGTTGCCTGGAACATTTTCCAAGCAGAAGCATTCTCCTTTTTACTGTGAACATTACAATATTTGTGTTAGAAAAGGTTAAAGTTCATGGGCTGTGCCTGAAGTATGATAGGGGTGGCCCTTTTTCTTATCCTCATGTGTGATCTCACAGAGAGGGTGAGGAGAAAACACAGACATGACGCCACCCGTTTCCACTTGAGTTCTGCGACACAACTCAGCAGGTAGCCAGGGAGCCATGCCAATAACAACCAGCCCATTCCAAAGGCACCATGGAAAACAAAGGGAAAATTGCTGGCAGCACATAATCTGTAAACTTATTAAGTGTGTGGAGTATCATTATGGTCACATCTCTCATGTGAGACTCATGCACATCTGGCACACCAGTGTGCCCTTTATCTTAGACTGTCTCATTTCTTACTGTGATAATCATATGGACTCATTTTCTCACATTTATCCAGTGGTGGTCCACCGTTCACACCCAACATTTATTATTATTATTATTATTATTTATTTTTTTATTTTTTTACATTTCTTTACATTGTTTTTTTATGTAATCATGCGCTAGACAGATGTATTTGACCAGCACTGCATCTTGTTTTTTTTTTTTTTTTTTTATATATATATTTTTTTTATTATTATTATTTTGTTGCATATTGTGCATCATGCTTTTCAGACACCCTGTCAGATAAAAAACTAAAAAACTTGAACTTTAAAAAAAAGCATTTGTTTTGCAATTTGTTTGCCCTGCATCAAACTTTTTTAGTGCAAGAATGAATTTGGTCAGAAAAAGTGATAAAATTAACTGCTGTTTTAATCATTTTACCAACTAATTTGCATAACTCAGATTTAAATCCCTTGTATATATCTGTTTTATATAGCAAATAGACTCTGTCCTCATGGGAGACTATTTTACACTTTAGCTGAGCTATATCATTCTCCATATGGCAAGCCTTCTGGCCAACACACACACTTTCACAAAACACCCAATTTTGGCCTTATGTTCAGATAAGCAGTCACATGGCCATATACACCTATTCCTAAACTATGTACAGACTGATGGCACACAGGAAATTGTACTTCAATGCCTTACTGTAATATGGCAGTATAATGCACCCATATTGCACACACATTCAAACAAAAATAATGATAGAATATAAAAATTACTATTACTATTATTATTAAAACAAATACAAATACAGTGGGAATAGAAATAAATAAGGTAGTACAACTGCCATCTCTTTCAAAAACATGCACTCTACATTATTCAGAGGAAATATTATTCAGTGGAAAGGTAAGCATAGGATTGCCAATTTTTCACCATGTGAATACGGGATGACTTCATTTTGGTCATAATATGGGACATCCCGGCTAGTACGGGACAATTGGCAACCATGGCAAGCATCACTCAGCAAGTTAGTAATTTCCCTAACCCTACGTAGAAATGTAAATTTTGACTCTGTACTATGGACACGTTATGGATAACAAAATGGATGAAAAAAAATCACAGATTTATATTGAACATGGACCCACACATACACAGGGATCAGAATATCTTAGAAACCTGGGGTAGGCACAGTTAACTTGGGCCAGCAAGAAAACACAGCTGTTTGTCTTATGCTGTTTAATTTCCTCCTGAAAAACTAATAATGCCTTAAGACTTAAACCACCTCAAGTATATCTATTGGAATGTTTACTGAATACATGCCCCACATAACCTGTGTTCATTATATAGTTGGCCTTTGACTGAATGTATGCTAGTGTGGTTTTATGTGTTTAATTGTTTACGGGTGTGTCTTCAACTTTGGGTAATTTAATGTACAAGGGGTTTATTTTAATTAAAACTAACAGATTTTTTTATTTTTATTTTATTTTTTTAGGAACATTAAAATTGACTACAAAACTTTTTACCATGTCTTCATCTTTTATTTTTGGTACTGTTTAAATGCTTTTCTTTCTTTCTTTCTTTCTTTTTTTTTTTTTTTTTTTTTTTTGCATAGTTTTGAATGTTTTAGCCTTGTCCCAGACCCAATCTTTCAATATTAAACAATTAACTTCCATTATAAATATACTAATTATTACTTGTTTAAAACCATGGTAATCTAAAATAAATAAATAAATACATATAAACCATTTCAGTAGTTATTGTGTGAAAATAAAAAATAAAAAATTACGACTGTCACACAATTGTGGCATCATGTCCACCACACCAAATATTTTTCCCCCTAAAAGTTAGTGTACTTGTTAACCAAGTCCACAGAAGTGTCAGTGAAGAGCATGCTTGAGATGACATGTGAGTTATAAGTTATTTTAAAGAAAAATCAAGGTAAATATAATTTGTGAGTAAAATATTTTTCTTGGATGTCATTTCTGATCCAGCAATAATTTTGTCAAATTATGCAAAAAGTGTGAAAATGTTATTTAATAGTGTATATTTGTTAACTATAAAATTAGCCTTAGTAAGGCAAAAAAGTTTGAAATTTATTTCCAAAATGTTAAAAATCCACCACAAAATTATATGTATAATACAATACAGAATTTGAGATGTGGTGGAAATGACACTGTGGTAGGAATTTTCATCATTTTCAGAAAAAAAAATAAAAGTGACAAACCTCCTGTGATGTCACTTTCTGACGTGGTTAAAAAAAGACAAATTAAATTAACCAGCGAAAGTCCAGGCTCTGGCTGGGCCACTCAAGGACATTCACAGAGTTGTCCCTAAGCCACCCTTGCTTTGTCTTGGCTGTGTGCTTAGGGTCATTGCCCTGTTGGAAGGTGAACCTTTGGCCCAGTCTGAGGTCCTGAGCATTCTGGACCAGGTTTTCATTAAGGATGTATCTGTATTTTGCTGCTTTCAACTTTCCTTCAACCTTGATCAGTCCCCCAGTCCCTGCCGCTGAAAAACACCCCCACAGCATGATGCTACCACCACCATGCTTCACCGTTGGGATGGTATTGTGCAGGTGATGAGTGGTGCCTGGTTTCCTCCAGACATGACACTTGGAATTGAGACCAAACAGTTCAATCTTCATTTCATCAGACCAGAGAATCTTGTTTCTCAAAGTCTGAGAGTCATTTAGGTGCTTTTTTGTGTGTCTTGCACTGTGGAGAGGCTTCCATCTGGCCACTCTGCCATAAAGCCCAGATCTGTGGAGTGTTCCAGTTATGGTTGTCCTTCTGCAAGTTTCTCCTATCTCCACACATGATCTCTGGAGCTCAACCAGAGTGACCACCGGGTTCTTGGTCACCTGTCTTACTAAAGCCCTTCTCCCCCTATTGCTCAGTTTGGCCATTTGGCCAACTCTAGGAAAAGTCCTGGTTGTTCCAAACTTCTTCCATTTAAGAATTATGGAGGCCACTCTGCTCTTGGGAACCTGCAATGCAGCCGAAATTTTTTGTAACCTTCCCCAGATCTGTGCCTCAGCACAATCCTATCTCTGAGCTCTGCAGGCAGTTCTTTTGACCTCATGGCTTGGCTTTTGCTCTGATATGCATTTTTAGCTGTGAGACCTTTTATAGACAGATGTGTGCCTTTCCAAATCATGTCCAGTCAATTGAATTTGCCACCACTGGATTTCAATCACAGTGTAGAATCATCACAAAGATGATCCAGAGAAATGGGATGCACCTGAGCTAAATTTAATACTTATGTCAATGTGATATTTAATTTTTTTCTGTGATGGAGTGTAGGTGATGTGAAAAAAGAATAATTTAAAGCATTTTAACATAAGGCTGAAAAATAACAAAATATATAATATCTATCTATCTATCTATCTATCTATCTATCTATCTATATGTATATATAATAATAATAATAATAATAATAATAATAATAATAATAAACACCCTTACCGAACAGCTATTAAAATATATGATTATACTAGAAATTTAGTCTGGAGTATAGAATTAATAAATGAATGAATGAATGAATAAATAAATAGGTGTTTTAACAAATTAACAAAACCACTGCTAGAGAAAACATATTTGTATAACTGAACATTTGTCTCAAAACCTTATAGCTACTGAGATATAGCCTGTTGACCTTTAATCAAGTTAAGTAAGTTTAGGATTATTGCTAAAAATTTGACAAGGACTTTTTTTTTTAGGACGATTGGGTTAGGGCCATTAGGGCCACTTTCTACCACTCTTACTATAGTTCACTGAAGACTATAACCATAGATATCTATAGCAATCATCCTCATGCACACCATCATGATAATAATACTGATGTTTCGCTCATATTGTACATATTAAACACACTGATTTTCAAAGTGGGTGTTCCATATCTTAAAACACACACAATTACACCAAGTCAGAAGAATCAAACAGCATCACCACAAGCCCAATCAGCTCCATTAACTACAAGAAAGAGACCATCAGACCATGTTGCCATATCTATCAATACCTGGGAATGTTGCATTAATACAACACAGTGCCTGAGGCCAGCATAGCTGTTAGCCTCACCCCATCTCATTTTATAGGCTTGATATCAGTCTACGGGGGTCCGTTTCAGATGGATGTGATTGAGATGAGCATGTCTTACATATGGTGATGGAGGATTTGCTCAGTGCCATGCGTGAAATGACTCTGTAGCATTATGATAATGTTGGACTGGTTATCTGATAGAACTTTGGTTGGCTGGGACTTCGATGTGAATTGGAAAAAATCAACAGCTCTTACAAAACTCTGAATTGATAAAATGGAGAAATGTCTCTGATGAAATATATGAGAACTATGAAGAAGGATTTGACTGGCACAGATAATCAGGCTATGAATATTTAATAGAAACTATTGTGTATAAACCAAATGCATGTTAGAGCAGGAGGAGTGCACTTTGTGTGGCTGACAGCAGAATTCAATAACATATGAAAATGTGTTCCAGGAATTGCCTAGCCTTACCTCTCAATGGTGGAAAGCACTCCCACTCCCAGTCAGAGAACCTGCTGAATAGATCCTGTGTACACTTGCATTGGGTCCGATCTCATCCAATCAAAAGTTGTCAGTGGAGACAGACTGGCATTTACATCCAATATTAACATGCCTATATATACACTACCGGTCAAAAGTTTTGAAACACTTACTCATTCTTTATTATAATTTTTTTTCCACATTTAGAATAATAGTAAAGTCATCAAAACTATGGCATAAATAACATAAATGGAACTATGGGAATTATGTTGTGACTAAACAAAATCCAAAATTAAACCAAAACTGTGTTATATTTTAGCATCTTCAAAGTTGTCACCATTTGCCTAGAATTTGCAGACATGTACTCTTGACATTTTCTCAACCAACTTCTTGAGGTATCACCCTGGGATGCTTTTTAAACAGTATTGAAGGAGTTCCCATCTATGTTGGGCACTTATTGACTGCTTTTCTTTATTATTTGGTCGTCAATTTAAAAAATGTTTATTTTTATTTATTTTTTTTTTTATTACATTTTAGTTTTATAATGAAATAAATTAATATGGTGGCACAATTATATTTTTGTCTACAAAACTAATTTCAAACATTTAAGCATAAGCCTTCAGATCAAAAGATATTTAAGATCATGAGAACCATTTCAGTCAAGTGTTTCAAAACTTTTGACTGGTAGTGTACATATATATATATATATATATATATATATATATATATATATATATATATATATATACTGTCAGTCGAATACATTTTTAATCACGATTAATCACGTATATTTAAAGTTCTGAAATTTTACTCTATATATACATCTTTTCTTGTCAAAATGCACTTATTTCCTTCTTGGAGTAAAAAAACAAAACAAAAACAAACAAACTTTTTTTTTTTTTTTTTTTTATATATATGTAACAATAATACTTTATTAACATTTTCCAAACAAAGCATTCCAAGGTATAAAGATCGAAATGCACTAAAATATCACCAATCCAAGTAACATTAAACATTAAGGTTGACTAACTGAAAGGACTATATGCATTGCAATGTGTATTGAACTCTCATCCTCCATAATATTAATCAGCCAGCAGACTGTAGCTATCCGTTTTGCTACAGCAACAGTCATGATTCGCATCAGGTGGTCAAAAGAGACACATATTACCATGCGTAAATGGCGATGACTCCTGTTAAAATGTATCTTAATACCAGGGAATAAACAGGTGTGTGTGTGTGTGTGTGTGTGTGTGTGTGTGTGTGTGTGTATGTGTGTGTGTGTGTGTGTGTGTGTGTGTGAGAGAGAGAGAGAGAGAGAGAGTGAAGTCAAAACTGATGCACTAGGTTAAAATGATTCCATTCCGAAGGAACTTCTACGTTGCCTGATGATGCAATATGGACACATCAGTGGTCACATGGTCTGAAGCACTATACAATCATGCCAATACATTGGCTGATGGCGCTTAAGCGATGCCCATAAGGAGCTACGTCATGGGCTCCTTGTAGGGCGCCATTTCCTCAGATTTTCTTTACTTCAGTGCATGAATATTGTCTCAGCCTGCATTGTTTCTGGCAACTCACATCGATGCGAGGATGAACTTTTCTCCCGTTTTGAGTGGTAACACAAAATGGGCCCCATTGCCCCTATTGTCTTTTTTTCTGAGTAGTTCTGAGAGAGCTCACATGAATGAGGCAGTTGGAATGATGGTGAACTGGTGCCATTATTCTCTCGGAATTCTATCAGGAGATGCGGTGTATTTGAACTAGATTTTTGCCTGTTCCATGGATAATGCAGGTGTTCTTGCAAGAGAAGAGACACTCACTGCTATCTCTGCTCAATTTTTTCCATGACGGCATGGATGTCGCTCTTTTCAGACACCTGTTAAATCTACACATGATGGTTTTGCAGTCCAATCAAGCGCATCGCTTTAAGGAGTGTCTGTTTGAATTCACAGGCTCCGTTAGGACTTTTCCTCGATCTCCCCCCATGGCTCGCCCTGGGGAAGGAGTCAGTCAAGTCGTTGCTTTTGTTTATGAGGGTTATGATGGACTTTGTGCCTCCTTTTATGAATTGAGGTTAGCAAACGCTTCACCTCTGCAGGTTTGTGTCTTCCGGCCACCTGAAGCCCTCTACAGTGATTGTAAGCACAACAAACCTAAGAGAAATTCAACAATTCCATGCAGAATGACTTAACGATGCACTGGTGCCCGGAAGTCTGAGTTTGTCACATCTGGCAAACCTTAACTGTGAGGAAAAGCACAATAAAATCTCTCTCCTCTTTGTTCTTAATCAGATAAACACCCAACTTAACTCATCACATGACTGATAAGTTGAGGGACTGTTCTATGACCACCATGGAAACCTCAATTGTTATTCAATATAACCAACTCTCTACACTTAAAATTATTATACTAATCATGAGGCATGTTTCCGGCTCACCAGCTCACATGAAGCTTAATTCATTAACACATGGCAGAACACTAACATTCCTGTCTTGCAGGAAATCATGTACAGAATGAGCAGTATGGCTGGTGGCATTGTCATGCTGGAGGGTCATGTCAGGATGAGCCTGCAGGAAGGGTACCACATGAGGGAGGAGGATGTCTTCCCTGTAACGCACAGCATTGAGATTGCCTGCAATGACAACAAGCTCAGTCCGATGATGCTGTGACACACCACCCCAGACCATGAAGGACCCTGCACCTCCAAATCGGTCCCACTCCAGAGTACAGGCCTCGGTGGAACGCTCATTCCTTTGACGATAAACGCGAGTCCGACCATCACCCCTGGTGAGACAAAACCGCGACTCGTTCACGAAGAGCACTTTTTGCCAGTCCTGTCTGGTCCAGTGAAGGTGGGTTTGTGTCCGTAGGTGACATTGTTGCCGGTGATGTCTGGTAAGGACCTGCCTTACAACAGGCTTACAAGCCCTCATTCCAGCCTCTCTCAGCCTATTGCGGACAGTTTGAGCACTGATGGAGGGATTGTGCGTTCCTGGTGTAACTCGGGCAGTTGTTGTTGCCATCCAGTACCTGTCCCGCAGGTGTGATATTCGGATGTATCGATCCTATGCAGGTGTTGTTACACATGGTCTGCCACTGCGAGGACGATCAGCTGTCCTTCCTGTCTCCCTGTAGTGCTGTCTTAGGCGTCTCACAGTGCAGACATTGCAATTTATTGCCCTGGCCACATCTGCAGTCCTCATGCCTCCATATAGCATGCCTAAGGCACATTCACGCAGATGAGCAGGGACCCTGGGCATCTTTCTTTTGGTGATTTTCAGAGTCAGTGGAAAGGTCTCTTTAGTGTCCTAAGTTTTTATAACTGTGACCTTAGTTGCCTACCGTCTGTAAGCTGTTAGTGTCTTAATGACCGTTCCACAGGTGCATGTTCATTAATTGTTTATGGTTCATTGAACAAGCATGGAAACATTGTTTAAACCCTTTAAAATAAAGATCTGTAAAGTTATTTGGATTTTTACAAAATTATCTTTAAAATACAGTGTCCTGAAAAAGGGATTTTTTATTTATTTATTTATTTTTTTTTGCTGAGTTTATTATCCATGTTTAAAACTAACAAAATAAATATTAGGACTCTTTATCATGCATTATAACTGAATTATAACTGTAATTTAACAAGAAGGTACAAGTCCTTGGTATGTAATTTATTGTCTCTTAAATTCCAGAATGATGGTGTGAAGTATTTTTGAGTTATTTGCAGTTATAGTTCTTTTATGAAATTCATGATTAAAATGTTCACTATTTTGAGCAGGAAACAGAACAATACAGTTGATCACAAATTAATTATCTTGATGGGAGGAAAGTAGTGGCCATGTGACACAACGAAAGACAAACGCAAGTTCAAACCTGCAAACTTTTGCTGAAAGTGCTGGTGTTTTATTAGATAACGGAGTTATCAAGGCATAATACATTATGTAATGATGGTTCTCAAGGCATGGTCTGTAGACTAATTTATCAATTACAGATTATTTCAATATTATCTTATGTCAAAGTTCACTCATTGACCTGTGTTTTATGTTTGTCTACTGTATGTGTGTTAGTTTAGTTTTATAATGTAGATTAGTTAAAAAAGTCTTGTTTGTATTCAAAGAGAATTTGACTTTGTTTAAATCATATTCGTCCCTAGAAATCTGTCAATACTAAAAATCTACAATTGCTCATAAACAGTATTTCAATCTATTTGTGATATTATTTTCCATGGCCATGAAAGTAGTATCACTGTAAGAATTAATCTTGTTATTAATAGATCAGCTCAATGCTGGCCAACAACTTTGATCAGACGTAAACATTCTTCTTTTAATATTCCCAGAATTAATGGTTTATTCCCTTGTTGAGCTAAATTCCTTGCATTAATGGTTGGAGTATGACGCAGGTACAAGCTCAAAGTCATAAGATAAATATTATGCTAATTCCCTACATATAATTGGTGGAGGAACTAAATTCCAAAACTAATTACATATAGTGAGTCGCTACATGTATTGGTGACTTGAATACTGGTAGATTCCAAAAACAAATTATTAATTAATTTTAACTTACACCGCTAATGTGTTCATTGATGAAGTGGAGGACATTATCGAGTCAAGTTTGTTGTTCATCATGCCTCGAACACTCGAAATTGTGTCTCATTCTCCCCACGTGATTTCACGTTGTGGAATTAATATTGAGCATTCTCAACTAAAATCTCGCCTCTGCCCCCCTTGACCAAGTGTCTTGGGGCACACATAATTATCTCCAGTGTACAAAAGCACTTTGTCTTAAGCATCACACTTTGTTACCCCATTGTATATGCTGGGACCGGTTTAGTGTCCAACCAATTCTCAGTACCCAATTTAGCTCCGTTTCCCTTTTGGGGGCAAAGCGTACCAGTTTTGCATCCTTCCGTTCGAACTTGCATTGACACCATGCATGTTCATGAAATGCATGAATGCAGCTTTGAGGCTTCAAGGCATTCACGACGACTGGTTGGTGTAAGCTCACTCGGAAAGTCTGGCTGCCAAACATTGAGATGTCATTCTCAGCCATTTAAACAATCTAGGGCTGCGAGTCAACCTAGACGAGAGTGTCCTGTTGCCAGACTCTGTGTCTAGGTGTGGAACTGCCGTTGTTCAGAAAAGGACATGTTCTCCCTGCGCGAACATTTTACAGGCTGTTGGGTCTAAGATCGTGGCATCTGCTGTCATTCACCTGGGCATATTGCATGCGAGACCTTTCCAGTGCTGGATAAAATCTGTCAAGGGACTTCAACCACTGAGACATGCTTTGTCCTTTCAAAGTGACGCGTGGATGTTGCCAAGCTCTGTTAACATGGACATGGACCCGCTTTCTGATGTCGGGCATTCCATTAGGACAGGTGTGTTGCCGCAAAGTGATAATGACAGACGCCTCCCCGTGGGTTGGGGTGCTGTGTACGAAGGCCATCCAGCTTACGGAATATGGGCGGGCCAGTGGCTAGAATGGCACATAAAACTGCCTGGAGATGCTGGCAGTGCTGTTGGCATTAAGAATATTCCTTTTAGACATTCGACACAGTCATGTTCATCAATCGCCAGGGAGGAGTGCGCTCTCGTGCCTGGCTAAGGCTGGCGCATCGCATGCTTCTATGGGCGCAGGACAATGTACTGTCTCTACGAGCCATACATGTCTAGGGCCGTTTGAATTTAGGGGTGTATCTCCTGTCCAGACAGGGTTTGATACCCGGAGAATGGACATTACATTCTCAGATTGTGTAACAAATCTGGAGGAGGTTTGGCAGAGTGGAAGTGGACCTGTTTGCCTCGAGCGAGACGTCACACTGTTCCCTCTGGTTTTCTCTCTCGTCACCAGCACCGCTGCGCATCGATGCGCTGGCATATTAGTGTCTGACAGCTCGTCTTTACTCGTTTCTGATGATCAGCCTGCTGCATGCAGTTCTGCAGAGAGTTCGGGAGGATCGAGTTCGGCTCCTATCAGTGCCGTCATAATGGCCATCTCACATATGGTTTTTGACTCTGGTCTCTCTCCTAGATGGAATGCCATGGGAGATTCCAGTCAGAATGGACATGTTGTCTCAGGCACGGGCAGAATTTGGCACCCCCGCTGGGCTTATGGAAGTTATGTGTTTGGCCCCTCAATGGGGATCTCTTATGAATGATGGTTTATCCCCCGCTGTGGTTGATAACATTCTAAATGCTAGAGCCCCATCACGAGAAGTTTAAGTGGTGTATCTTCGCCTCCTGGTGTTCAGCTCAAAATGAAGATCCAATTCATTGCCCTAATGGTTCACTGCTAGAATTTTTACAGGAGTGTTTTGGGGCTTGGGTTGCCCCGGCAAAGCTTAAAGTCTATGTTGCCACTATAGCGGCTGAACATGCATTTGAATGGGGTTTCTATTGGCAGACACTCTCTTGTCTCTCTTTTTGTGTGCAGAGTGCGCAGGCTTAGACCTTTTCGCCCTGTCCACGTACACTTATGGGATTTATCTATGGTGTTAGAGGCGCTCTCGGGTGTCCCGTTTGAACACTTAGCATCAGTTTCTGATAAGTTTTTGACTTTTAAAATGCCCTGATTTTGGCATTGGCATCATTTAAGAGGGTTGGTGATTTGCATGCCCTGTCGATTAATCCTTTGTGTAAGGATTTTGTGTCAGGGTTATCAAAGGTGGTGTCCAGACCTTGTTTGGGCTATTTGGCTAAGTTATCAATACACTGTTTGCTTGCAGACTATTACTTTACAGTCTCTCTCTCCTCCCCCTTTTGAGTCAGATGAGAGCAAAATATTACATATGCTGTGCCCTGTTAGGGTTCTGCAGGTTTATTTTGCGCACTTGCCAGTTGCATTAGTCAGAGCAGCTGTTTGTATGCTTTGGTAGCCGCAACAGAGGTGTTTGGGTGTCTAAGCAAAGACTGTCTCATTGGCTTGAGGCACACAGTTTGCCTTCGCCTCTAGGTATTCGGGCCTATTCTACGAGGAGTGCGGCATCTTCATGGGTTTTGGCTAGAGGTGTGTCCTCGGAGGATATTTGTATGGTGGCAGGATGGTCCTCTCTGTATACTTTTGTCATATTTTATAATCCGTACAAGGGTTTGACTCCTGCTTCCCAGGTTCTCTCTGTTGGCACAGGAGTAAAGCCATAGTTTTAATATTTTTAAGTTTGATTGTGTGCCGCTGTATGCTTGCCACACGGGCTGAAACAATTGGCTGCTACTGTTCGCATGGCATGAATGTATTCATTCCCCATTGCATCATCATGCAACGTAGAAGTTCCTTCTCAAGGAACTCAGAGTGAGTGAGACGTTGCATAGCTGGCCATACTTACTAGTTGCTGCATAATCTCATGCCGTAGCTCCTTATGGGTGTTGCTTAAGCACCATAAGCCAATGAACTGGCATGATAATATAGGGCTTCAGACCACATGACCACTGACAGGTCCTCATTGTATCCTCACGCAATGTCTCTTTCCCCCTCAGGGAACCAATGTTACGTACGTAACCGAGACGTTTTCTTTTATATCTGTCAGAATGACGGACAACGTTTGGAATTATCCGTTAATGTTTCAAAAATCGGTTAAAAACAAAGAATTTTTAATTAACACATCCCCTGAGTTAGGCAAGAGATTGTTTGTGCCCCACCAGAAATAATGACCCTGGGACGCCAGTGATTGCTCCCAAGCACTAAAGTTATTTGCTTAGGACCAGAACTCCACCAAAGATTAAGCATCTGTATCTGACCCATTTGATATCTGGACAAGAGATGAGTCTTCTTGGAGAACCTTCTATCAAAAACCTCCTGTTTACAAAGGCACACAACATGAAGACAACTCAATTATTTTTTCAGTGCATCAAAACAATTTAAAATAACAATAGTGCAAAAAAAAAAAAAAAAAAAAAAAGAAAAAAGACCTAAGAAGTGAAGACAGACAGGTTGAAGGTTAAATAGCTCTATGGGGACAGATGGCATGTTTTCCACAGGATAGATGACACACATAATGTGTTCCTTTACTTATAAAGAGCTCATATTTTGAAAAGGGAAAGAGGGCACCAGTTGAAGAAATTTTCATGTTTATCAGTATTATTGATTATCATCAGTATTTGTAATTATTTTGTAACATTGTTGATCGTTTGCATTACATTAATCTACTTATGCTTTTACATCATGTGTCTTACGGTTGAAGTCAGAAGTTTACATACACAAGTCATTAAAACTAATTTTTTAACCACTCCACAGATTTAATATTAGCAAACTATAGTTTTGGCAATTCGTTTAGGACATCTACTTTGTGCATGATATGAATAATTTTTCCAACAATTGTTTACAGACAGATTGTTTCACTTTTAATTGACTAATCACAATTCCAGTGGGTCAGAAGTTTACATACACTAAGTTAACTGTGCAGCTTGGAATATTCCAGAAAATGATGTCAAGCCTTAAGACAATTAGCCAATTATCTTCTGATAGGAGGTGTACTGAATTGGAGGTGCTTTAGACAAAGGAAACTTATATTGTTTTTTTTTTGTTTTTTTTCCTATGTATGGAATACACCCTGTTTGAGTATGTTCTTCAGAGAAAGACTGCTCTTCAGAGAAAGATGAGGAAGAGAATGATGGGAAAGACAATGAAGACCATCGCATAACACCATTATAATTAAAATTTCACTTTCTCTCCTATGTCTGGTAAATGAAAGAATTAATAAAGGTACTGTTTCTTGGCAAATGTGGGGAAAATACATACATTTAAAGTCTTCAATTTGACATCACGAACAGGATCAGCGTCTTCAGGTATCTGTCTCAGAACAATCAGGTAAGACTTTTTTGATCATTATGAATAAGTCTGCCTGATAATAAACAGTGATGAGACACATTGTCTGAGAACTGCTGTAAAATAATTGTGTTATCAATTAAGACCAGTGGGTGTTGCCAAGATTTAGTAAATGTCAGGCATAGCTAAATTTAAGTTCCTAAATTTAAGGTTAATTTAAGTTGATTGATTCATTAAAGTTTGATTTGGCTAATTTGAGTTGATTTGGCTAAGTTAGGGGTGATTTGGTTGGTTGAGTTGATCTGATCAGTGAATATATTAAATTAACTGGGAAATTGTCCTTGGAAAAGTGGAGATTTAATATAAGACAAGGTTAAGAAGGTCAGGTGTCATAACTGGGAGACCAGAAATGGTTAGCTAGTCGAAAGGAGACTAGGATTTCTTGATTATAGCAATTCAATCGGTTTTAATGTATGTAGTATTTACTGTTTAGAGAAACAAGAGGAAAGGAGAAAGAAAGAATAAAAGAAAGAAAAAAAACAAAAGACAAAAGAATAAAAAAAGTATTCATAAAAGGTACAAAATTGATGATAAAGTTTCAAGAAGTGTGCAAAATCTCCTTTTGCTAAGTTTAGTAGTCATTCAGGTGGGGTGAGATGTTTGTTACACTCACAGAATGAGCTGTAAAGTGGGGAGAGGGCCCCCTCCCTTACTCTAAAGGCTTTTTCTGTGACGCAATTGCCTCAGCCATTATGTAAAACAGATGTTCAGTTAAAAATATCTCAATAGAACAGCATATTTAGAGAAAGTGAGATAACTTTCCCCGCTCCTACCATTTGAGTTAGTAGGAGACACACAGACCCCTTCCTTTGTCCGCACACATACCTATGCACGGGAGGGAGAGAAAGGGGGTTCCAGATCACTGCAGAAGAGAGGACACACACACATGCACACATTGACTGGGCACACATTCCTTTCTAATACCCACACACACATAGCCCCTGCTGTTTGGCTTTCATATCTTTTCATAATTTACCATTTTTTACCATTACTTATGCATATAAAGAGGATTTAAATTAAGATAGGTTTAGACATTTAGATTACAAATACATACACACACATACATACACACACGCGCACACACACACACACACACACACACACACACACACACACACTACCGGTCAAAAGTTTTGAAACACTTACTCATTCTTTATTATAATTTTTTTTTCCACATTTTATAATAATAGTAAAGTCATCAAAACTATGAAATAACATAAATGGAACTATGGGAATTATGTTTTGACTAAACAAAATACTAAATAATTCAAAATTGTGTTATATTTTAGCATCTTCAAAGTAGCCACCCTTTGCCTAGAATTTGCAGACAATTAATTATTTTTTAATTATTATTAAATTTTAGTTTTATAATGAAATAAATTAATATGGTGGCACAATTATATTTTTGTCTACAAAACTAATTTCAAACATTTAAGCATACACCTTCAGATCAAAAGATTTTTAAGATCATGAGAAACATTTCAGTCAAGTGTTTCAAAACTTTTGACCGGTAGTGTATACACAACCCAGTTACACAATAGGTGAAAGTCAGATGATCACTAAATGTTTTCTTCAAAAGAATAAGAAGACTCAAGCTGAGCTGTTGATGAATGGCCTTAAAATTGAACTATCCATTGATGAACAGATCGATTGGTTTGAAAGACAAAATGACACCATCAAGCTACAAGCATATCCTATACTCACAGCTCATTGGATTTTGAAGCAAGGAGGAATTTGTTGCCACATTGACAGTTGTCCAGTTCCAGTTGCCGAAGCAATGAAGCCTCAAATGGAAGCTCATCACAAGTTAAATACAATCTTGTTAAATAAACGTCCAGAAGAAGGAAAGACAAACAGCAATGACTCATTTGATCCAGACACTACAAACATAATAGAAGAGGTTGAACGAAAATACCTGCAAGCACCTGTCGACTCAGCGACGACTTTAATGTCACCACCTTACAAACTGATATACTCACAACTACCGAAGCTGAGAGAAAATAGTTCCACTATGCCCTTTACAGAGCTTCATGTATTGGGTCCGAATGGTGCCACAGTTGATAACCTTTCTGTTACCTCTGCCCAAGCAGCTCCAATAATCACCAAATCCATATCTGTCTAGCCAAACAGAGAAATGCAAAGATGTACACCAGTTTGTACTCATGATGAGACTGATGAAATAGTCACAATAGATAAAGTTGGTCCTGATTCTTCTTCATCTACAACCAGAAGGGGAGAATCTCAATCTGAGATGACAATGACTGAAGAAAGACAATTCACACCAGGAGAACATCAAGCCATTCACACAGCCTTGCCACCGCTGAAGAGACAAGACCCAAACACAAAGTTCTGGCGAGAGCTAGATTCCTTGGTTGAAGCACATCAAATGACTTTGAGAGACATTCACACCATTGTGAAAGCTAAAACCCCAAGAGACCGATGGGAAAGATTACTATCATCCATAACGACAGCCCAATGGATGGACTTGTGGACAGATGGCCAGGGACAACCACTGGGTCTCTGGCAGGCATTGGATGAGTTTTGAAAAGAAATACAAGAAGCTTTGGGCAATGGAAAGATTTCTTTCACAACAGTGACATTGATTAAGCAAAAAGATGGTGAATCACCAGATGAATATGCCCTACATAAATGGAATGCCTATGAAATGTGGGCTCTTTGCGTTAAAAATGTTCCGGACAGAGATAATATTCAGTTCACTGACATACTTGTGGATGGATTTGGCCCAAAATACCAATAAGCTTTATCACTGGAGGTCAGTCAAGGGAACACATACGACCAAATCCTGCAATGGGCAAGTCACCTAGAAATGGCTATGAGATCAGATAAGGAAGAAGGAAACAAGCCAAACCGGAAAGGTGTTGCAGCCGTTCAATCCAACGTGAACACAGATAGAAGGCTGAAGATTTGTGGCAACTGTGGAAAGTGTGGTCACTTTAGAAGGGAGTGCTGGGCTAAAGGTGGAGGAGCAGAAGGTAAACGGTTTGCTGTCAAGAATGATGATGAAAACTCTCAAGGGAGGATGTGGACTGAGGCACAAGTTTGTCAGCTCATTGAGGAGGTCATACGTCTACCCAAAAGCCATGAAATTTCAAATCAGCGAGACTTGGTGGTGGTGACGAATGATGAGAGACATTGATAATTACTGCCATGGACACATCAAAAAATCATTTTCACAGGACCAGTGGAGGGTAACTGTACATTTTGCCATTATGGACAAGATTTACCAGATGATGGGCAGATTACGGTATTTCGTAAAAGTTTTCAATTTCTTTTGCAAAAGCAATGAAGATGAAATTTTATGAACACTTTTCTGGGTAGTGCCAAATTCACAAGAAAGCTTTATTGGCATGGACATGTTTTCTATTGTTGAACATGATTTTCACAAAAAAACACTAATGACATTCCACACATTCCCAAAGTAGGCAGTTTGTATGGTCAAACGCATTGATAAGGCTTAGAACCAAGGTGGGAAGGAATATATAAAACTCTTTACAACAGACAAAGGGAAGAGTGTAAGGACAGATAGGTGGTAATACTGGTCACCAACTTAAAGCTTATTTGGTGAATGAATATATTGATGATGATGGCTTATAACCTGAAAATGAAAACTGTTTATTCATTAGATTTAAAGATATTTAACCATGTTTCTCTGCTTTCATTTCAGGAGTTATTTTCATTGACATTGATTAGAAGTCATTCTAGAAACACTACCACAATGGTTTGTTCATTTTTAATGTCATTTGACATTTTCCAAATAAGCCAATTCTTTAGACTCCTCGAGTTTAAGAAATTACTCGAAATGTAATATTAAGATCTGGCCAACATTTTACTTTGCCATTTATTTCCAATTGGGGATTATGGGACTGGGTGTCAGGTAACAATTAAGTGTACCAAATAAAGGAAAGTGTACCATCTCAGTAGGGAAAAGTATTAAAGGATATTGTGCAGGTGTATAGCCGGTATCAGAAGCTCGTCCAGGCACTGGTGAAGACTTTAGTTTTTCCTTGTCTTAGATGACTGGGGGTTCATTAACATACATATTATCATAAATGACACATAGTATGCGGGGACATATCATAGGATTGTGTTTTGTTTGTTTTCCTTTTGTTTAATTTCTGTTTTCTTTTCATCCTTTCCTGTATGTATGTCTCTTTATTTTGGTCTATCAATTTTCTCTCGCCTATCACTTCATAACAGGTGACGATCTGGGAGGTGATGGGTGGAGCTTGTCAGCCAGAAGCGCCAGTGGAGGGAACTGAAGACTAAAATTTCCATGTTTATCAGTATTATTGATTATCATCAGTATTTTTAATGATATTGTAACATTGTTGGTCGTTTGCATTACATTATTCGACTTATGCTTTTACATTATGTGTCTTATATGCATTCTTACAGCCACGTGTAAGTTAAATTCATATACAGTAAGTTATTATGTAAATCTTAAATAAGTTCTTTATATTACCTCATGGTAAATTTTTCCATATACACATGTGGATCAACTTAAGGGGGTAGAGTGGGGTCTGCTTTAGACAAAGGAAGCCTATGTTGTTGTTTTTTCCTATGGATGGACTTAAATATGCCCTGTTTGAGTATGCTCTTCAGAGAAAGACTGCTCTTCAGAGAAAGATGAAGAAGAGAAAGAGAAAGATGGCAAAGACTACGAAGGCCATCGCAAAACACCAATATAATTAAAATGTCACTTTCTCTACTATACAGCTGAAGTCAGAAGTTTAAATTAACCTTAGCCAAATACATTTAAACTCAGTTCCCTATCTGTCACTCATTCGAAGTTGTGTTGATGTAGTGACACTAGGGGTCACTCTTGGGAGCCCGAGACACCTCTGGTCTTTGATAAAAGCCAATGAAAATTGGCGAGTGGTATTTGTATGCCACTCCTCCGGACATACGGGTATAAAAGGAGCTGGCGTGCAACCACTCATTCAGATTTTCTCTTCGGAGCCGAAAGGTCAATGTTTACTGAGCTGACTGTTCATTCACATCTGCTGGATCTGACGGCGCATTTCAGCAGCTTCTCCCTCCTCTGTACTGGTGCACTGCAGAGAACGCCCCTGGGCACTTTGGCAGAAAAAAGAGAGTATATTTTTCTAAAAGGGTATATTTCTCTAAAAGAGCGGCACACACGGAACGTCTTTTTAAAGACACCTCTTTTTAAAGATGCCTTTCCGTTTGTGTGTTATTCCTGGTTGTGGTCGTTACCTCTCAACTTCAGATGGTCAAGATCGCTGTCTTTAGTGTCTGGGCACGACCCACACGGAGACAGCATTCGTGGATGGATCATGTACTCACTGCGAGAACATGACCATGGCAACATTGCGGTCGCGGCTTGCTTTCATAAGCAAGCCATCCCTGTGGCTCCCCCTCCTCGGTCCTTCTACCTAGGGTATGAAGCCAGCATGGCTAGCACTGGGGGCGATTTGGGGACCCCAATGTGACCACCTCCGCCGGGTATTTCCCCACGGACCTCCCATTCCCTAGCACGCTCGTCTGCCCCGATTGGGCTTCCGGGCGAGTCCTCCGGCTCATCTCATGGTGAGTTCGACCTCTTGTTTGGAGTCCGTGAAGCTTATGAGCTCTCGAGCGCAGCATTGGAGAGTGGGCTCGTCCAGTCGGACGCAGAAGCCTCAGCTGAGCTCCCCCCCTCGGGTGCAGTCGCCCAGTCACAGGCTGACTCAGAAATGATGGACATGCTTTCCCAGGCGGCCGCGCCCCGCTCCAGTACATTTCTTCCCAGAAGTGCACGAGGAGCTTACAAAATCGTTGGAGGCACCTTTTACTGCCTGGTCTCGATCTTTCAGCTCCCCCACCCTCACTACCCTCGATGGCGGGTGGCCAGGGGCTATTCAGCGATTCCCCTGGTGGATAAGGCGCTCGCGGTGCACATATGCCTGCAGAGCGCCGCCACCTGGCGCAGACACCCTAAGCTCCCATCCAAGGCCTGTAGGTTCACGTTGTCCCTGATGACCAAAGCCTACAGTGCTGCTGGACAAGCCGCCTCTGCCCTGCACGCCATGGCTCTCCTGCAGGTCCACCAAGCCAAGGCACTAAAAGAACTGCACGAGGGTAGTTCCACGCCAGATTTGATGCAGGAACTGCACTCGGCGACCGACCTTGCTCTCCGGGTGACGAAGGTCACGGCACGGTCTCTTGGGCGGGCAATGTCCACCTTAGTGGTCCAGGAGCGCCACCTTTGGCTCAACCTGGTCGAGATGGGTGAGGCCGACAAGGCACGGTTCCATGCTGCCTCTATCTCCCAAGTTGGCCTATTCGGCGACACTGTCGAGGACTTTGCCCAGCAGTTCTCGACGGTGAAGCAGCAGACAGAGGCTATCCGGCATATCCTGCCCCGGCGCGGCTAAAGATCCCGCACCCCCCCTGCTCGTCGCCAAGGGCGTTCCCCTTCAGTGACTGCAACGGCTCCTGCCGCAGCCCGCCCCTTCGGCCTGGTCCCAGCGTGGAGCCCACCGCAGGAAGCAGATGCCACCCGTCTCATCGCCGGCTGCCAAGAACCCACGGAAGGCTTCGAAGAGCCCCTGAGACGGGAGACCCAGTGACGATGAAACCCACCTTGGAGCTGGTAAACAGACCACTCCATCCCCTGGTGGAGGGCTGGGAGGAGAATCTTTTGTTGCTTTTTCATTTAATTTCACCACATGCCCAAGTGGCTGCGGTACCCAACAGTTCAGCAAAAAAGCAGTTTCCTCGTTCCCTGGGTCACATAACTGGTGTGAACGCCATCGTCACGACCACTGTCCACCTTTTTATCCTTGCAGGATTGGCACTCCAGCGGCGGTCTCCTCGCCCCTGTGTGCCCAGCTGTGGCACAGATCTGCTCCCGATGTGACAGTCTCCACGGGTTGCGAGGACAGGCCTCTTCCTCCCCCGTCCCAGGCTGTTCCAGGGGTGGTCACAAGGAGCCAGGTCAGTGCTTCGATGTCCCTAGACTCAGCACAGCCACGACATGGTGTGGCAGCTCGAGCTCCGCCCCACCGCGAGGCCCCACCTGCCAGTACGTCCGACGAGATTGTCCCTTTGGTCCCCCTCGTGCGGAGCTTGGGTACGTGGCTTGCGCTTTCCAATCTGTCTCGATGGCTGATCCAGACCGTCCGACTCGGCTACACGATTCAGTCCGCCAGGCATCCGCCCAGGTTCAGTGGTATCCACTTCACCTTGGTGAAGGACGAAAACGCTCCTACCTTGTGCGCGAAGATCACCACCCTCCTACAGAAGGGTGCGATAGAACCTGTCCCTCCAGCTGAGATGAAGAAGGGGTTTTACAGCACCTACTTCATCGTACCGAAAAAAGACGGTGGGCTGCGGCCAATCTTGGACCTGCGAGTACTGAACCGGGCTTTACACAGACTCCCGTTCAAGATGCTGATGCAAAAACGCATTCTGGCGAGCGTCCGGCATCAAGATTGGTTCATGGCGTTAGACCTGAAGGATGTGTACTTCCACGTCTCGATTCTACCTCGACACAGACCCTTCCTGCGGTTTGCATTCGAGGGTCGGGCGTATCAGTACAAGGTCCTCCCTTGTACTGTCCTTGTCCTTGTCCCCTCACGTCTTCACGAAGGTCGCAGAGGCAGCTCTTGCCCCGTTAAGGAAGGTGGGCATTCGCATTATCAACATTATCTCAATGATTGGCTAATCCTAGCTCACTCTCGTGACATGTTGTGTGCACACAGGGACCTGGTGCTCTCGCAACTCAGCTGATTAGGGCTTCAGGTCAACTGGGAAAAGAGCGAGCTCCTCCCGGTTCAGAGCATCTCTTTTCTCGGTTTGGAGTTGGACTCAGTCTCGTTGACAGCGCGCCTCATGAACGAGCGTGCACAGTTGGTGCTGACCTGTTTGAAGGCATTCAAACAGAAAACAGCGGTTCCACTGAAATTCTTTCAGAGGCTCCTGGGGCATATGGCATCCTCAGCAGTGGCCACTCCACTCAGGTTGATGCATATGAGATTGCTTCAGCACTGGCTTGAGACTCGAGTCCCGAGATGGGCATGGTGCCAGCGGGACACATCGCATGGTCATCAAGCCAGTCTGTCACCACCTCTTCAGCCCTTGGACCGACCTCACATTTCTACGGGCAGGCATTCCCCTAGAGAAGGTCTCCAGGTGCGTCGTAGTCATGACAGATGCCTCCAAGACAGGCTGGGGCACCGTTTGCAATGGGCATACAGCCGCCGGCTTCTGGACGGGCCAGCGGCTGCGTTGTCATATCAACTGCCTCGAGTTGCTGGCAATTCTGCTCGCCCTGTGGAGGTTCCGGCCATCGAACCAGGGTAAGCAAGTGTTAGTTCGGATAGACAACACGGCAACGGTAGCATATGTCAACCGTCAAGGCGGTCTGCGCTCCTATTGTATGTCACAACTCGCCCACTGTCTCCTCCTCTGGAGTCAGCAGCACCTCAAGTTGCTGCGAGCCACTCACATCCCGGGCGACCTCAACACTGCAGCGGACACGCTGTCACGGCAGGTTACCCTCAGGGGAGAGTGGAGACTCCACCCTCAGGTGGTCCAGCTGATCTGGAGTCGATTCAGACAGGCAAAGGTAGACCTGTTCACCTCCAAAGAAACCTCCCACTGCTTGCTCTGGTACGCCCTGACCGAGGCACCTCTCGGTATAGACGCACTGGCACACAGTTGGCCCCCTGGACTGCGCAAATATGCATTTCCCCCACTGAGTGCAAGGTCAGGAAGGACAAGGAGCAAGTCATCCTGGTAGCACCCTACAGGCCCACCCAGATGTTGTTCTTGGACCTCACGCTCCTCGCGACAGCCCCCCCCCAGCAAATTCCCCTGAGGAAGGACCTTCTTTCTCAGGGACGGGGCACCATCTGGCACCCACGACCAGACCTCTGGAATCTCCATGTCTGGCCCCTGGACGGGACACGGAAAACCTAAGTGGTCTACCACCCGTGGTGGTAGACATGATCACTCAGGCTAGGGCCCCCTCTACGAGGCGCCTGTATGCCTTTAAGTGGCATCTGTTCACTAAGTGGTGTTCTTCCTGATGGGAAGACCCCCAGAGATATGCAGTCGGATCAGTGCTTTCCTTCCTGCAGGAGAGGTTGGAAGGGTGGCTGTCCCCTTCCACCTTGAAGGTGTACATAGCCGCTATAGCAGCACGCCACGACACAGTGGATGGTAAGTCCTTAGGGAAGCACAACCTGATCATCAGGTTCCATAACCCCTCCAGACCGTGCCTCGTTCCATCATGGGACCTCTCTGTAGTTCTTCAGGGTCTACAGAGAGCCCCCTTTGAGCTTTTGCAGTCAGCTGAGCTTAAGGCACTCTCCTTGAAGACTGCCCTCCTGACTGCACTCACTTCCATCAAGAGGGTAGGAGACCTGCAAGCGTTCTCTGTCAGCGAAACGTGCTTTGAATTCGGTCCGGGCTACTCTCACGTGATCCTGAGACCCCGACCGGGCTATGTGCCCAAGGTTCCCACGACCCCTTTTAAGGACCAGGTGGTGAACCTGCAAGCGCTGTGCCAGGAGGAGGCAGACCCAGCCCTGGCATTGCTGTGTCCGGTGCGCGCTTTACGCATCTATTTGGATCGCACACAGAGCTTTAGAATCTCTGAGCAGCTCTTTGTCTGCTTTGGTGGACAGCGGAAAGGAAGCACTGTCTCCAAGCAGAGGATCGCCCACTGGCTCATTGACACCATAACAATGGCATATCACGCCCAGGATGTGTTGCCCCTGGTAGGGCTACGAGCCCATTCTACCAGGGTGTAGCGGCCACCTGGGCCCTGGCAAGGGGCGCCTCTCTAATAGACATTTGCAGAGCAGCGGGCTGGGCAACACCCAACAACTTTGCGAGGTTCTACAACCTCCGGGTGGAACTGGTTTCATCCTGTGTAGTGGCATGCAATACAAACAGGTAAGTCCGGGACAGCCGGCCGTGCGTATCGCTTGCACATAGCGCCTTTCACCTCCCCTGAGCTGAAGACATGCGCCATTAACTCCCAGTAGTGTTCACAAACTGTGTTCCCTGGTTGACTTCCTCCGAGCCCTGTGGCAGTCGAGTTTTCGGAGAGACTCGCTGCCAGCCCAGTACATGTGCTAACTAAAGCCCTGTACTGGGGTAGGTGCTCCGCATGTGGAGGTTCCCTGTAGGTAACCCCATGCGATGTATATCTTCCGCTAATTTGTTTCCCTGTTGGCAAACTGCGTCTTCCTTGGGCAGAGGCCCCTCTGCCCCAGTCTCCATGTTTGTAGTAACTCCTCCCCCGAATGAGACTTCTCCATATGACATACTTCCGACATAGCTTGGCAAGACCATGTGATGTATTTCCACTTAAATACCCCCCTCTGTCTGGGTGAGGTGTGATCTCCGCGGTGTCCTCCCCTTAGGAGGGACACCCCCTGACTAGACCTGGTCGGCCCAGTTGGATAATGCCCCTTTTTTTTTTAGGGAGTGGAAAAAAGAAGGGGATAAGAGGCCACGACTGGGCTAGCCTGTCTCTATCTTTTGGGTAGTCGACTTGTCCCAAAGGACCAGTTCGACACTAATAACAGTGTTGGGGGAGGTTACGTGTCGGCCTGGTGCGCTGGCTATGAGGCACATAGTGGTCTGCCCATCACACACCGGCAGTTCACGCAACACATTTCAGCTAGTTGCGGCATTTTGTATAGGGACTCCTAGTGTCACTACATCGACACAACATCGAGTGAGTGACAGATAGGGAATGTCCTGGTTACTTGCGTAACCTCCGTTCCCTGATGGAGGGAACGAGATGTTGTGTCCTTCCTGCCACAATGCTGAACTACCCACTGAAATGGCCGGACCTTGTCTCGGCTCCTCAGCATAAAACCTGAATGAGTGGTTGCACGCCAGCTCCTTTTATATCACGTATGTCCAGGGGAGTGGCATGAAAATACCACTCGCCAATTTTCATTGGCCTTTTATCAAAGACTAGAGGTGTCACTACACTAGTGTCACTACATCAACACAACGTCTTGTTCCCTCCATCAGGGAACGGAGGTTACGCAAATAACCAGGACGTTTTTCACAATTCCTGACATTTAATCGTAGAAAATATTCCCTGTCTTAGGTCAGTTAGGATTATTACTTTATTTTAAGAATGTGAAATGTCAAAATAATAGTAGAGAGAATGATTTATTCCAGCTTTTATTTCTTTCATCACATTCCCAGTGGTTCAGAAGTTTATATACACTTTGTTAATATTTGGTAGCATTTCCATTTAAATTGTTTAACTTGAGTCAAATGTTTTGGGTAGCCTTCCACAAGCGTCACACAATAAGTTGCTGGAATTTTGGCCAATTCCTCCAGATAGAACTGGTGTAACTGAGTCAGGTTTGTAGGCCTCCTTGCTCGCCCACGCTTTTTCAGTTCTGCCCACAAATTTTCTATTGGATTGAGGTCAGGGCTTTGTGATGGCTACTCCAATTCCTTGACTTTGTTGTCCTTAAGCCATTTTGCCACAACTTTGGAGGTATGCTTGGGGTCACTATCCATTTGGAAGACCCATTGGGGTCACTATCCATTTGGAAGGCCCATTTGTGACCGAGCTTTAACTTCCTGGCTGATGTCTTGAGATGTTGCTTCAATATATCCACATAATTTTCCTCATGATGCCATCTATTTTGTGAAGTGCACCAGCCCCTCCTGCAGCAAATCACCCCCACAACATGATGCTGCCAACCCCATGCTTCACGGTTGGGATGGTGTTCTTCGGCATGCAAGCTTCACCCGTTTTCCTCCAAACATAATGACTAACTAAGTTGTGATAACTAAAATAATTTATAAATGTACTATTTCTTGGCAAATGTAACTGGTGTGGTTCCGTGACTTCACAATGGGGAAAAAGACACATTTAAAGTCTTCACCAATGTGGTGCAAAATGGTGCAAACTGAACATATATTTAGATATCTTACAAGCTCCACCTGTGTAATATCTTAGTTAGAAGAAAAGTAAAAATTCAATAAAGTGCACTTGAAAGTAAGTACCTGCTATATCAGGAGTTATGACATATTTTAAAACAGTAATGGATTATGAAAATGATCATGAGAGGGGGACAATTTGGAGTACCTGAACAATATAATTAAAGTGATGGCATAAGACAATTACTCTTAGGATGGTTGAACTGCAATACAAAGCAGCATTTGTCAGGTTTGGCAAATTTGGATTGTTGTTGTCATGATTAATTTTAAATGCTAAAGACATCAACAAATGGCATTTACTTTACGAAGATGGATAGGTCCTTTTACTCATGTCCAAAACAAGAACAGGGGTCACTGACAACCCTGAAAAGGGGGGGGGGGGGGGGGGGTGAATGACAAATTCAAATTTGAATCTGACAGCTTGAGGGTGGTCACAGTTGGACACGGTTTACCTCATTCATGCTGGGGAAAGGTCACTACAATCCAGACACCATCAGTTGGGTGTCACATCATCAATTATACTGTTGGATTAATTTATTTTGACTCTCACACAGCTTAAAATTTGTCAATTAATCTCCATGACTCTGTAAATAATCCAGTTCCCAATAGGGTCATTTCAGATTTGAACCATGTATGAAGCTCTTTTTTTTTTTTTTTTTAAGGAAAACGTGCACAAGAGTCAGAAATAAATAATAATAATAATAATAATAAAGGTTATTTACTCAAGCTAATGTTGTTCGAAACCTATGTGATTTAATTTTCTTGTGTTAAACACACAAGGAGATGTTAAGAAGAATGTCCAGGCTGCTTTTTCCTATACAGTACAAGTACCTGAGGATGGTAATTCACAAGATAAAGCTCCAAAAAGGAAATACAAAAGTAGCATAATAGTTGTCCACGACACATACGCTTTACTCCAAGTCTTCTAAAGCCATACCACGATAACGTATGGAAAGAACTGATTGAAATTTAAGTACTTATTCACTGAAAATATTGCCTTCTGTCTGTTCAAATTATGATATTTGTGAACGTCTTTGTTAAAGGGATAATTCACACAAAAATGAAAATGATCTTTTCATTTACTCATTTTCATGCCATCCCATATGTGTATGACTTTCTTTCTTCTGCTGAACACAAACAAATATAGAAGGATGTCTCAGCTCTGTAGGTCCTTTCAATGCAAGTAAATGGTGACCAGACCATTGAAGCTCCAAAAATCACATAAAGGCAGAATAAAAGTAATCCATATTACTCCAGTGTTTTAATATGTGTCTTCTGAAGCAATGCAATCATTTTGGATGAGAAACAGATCAATATTTAAACATTGTTTTACTTTAAATCTCCACTTTCACTTTCAGAATGTGAAAGTGGAGATTTATAGTAAAAAAGGACTTAAATATTGATCTGTTTCTCACCCACACCTATCATATTATGTCTAAAAACATAGATTTAACCACTAGAGTAGTATGGATTACTTTTATTCTGCCTTTATGTGATTTTGGAGCTTGAAAGTTCTGGTCACCATTCCCTTGCATTGTGAGGACCAACAAAGCTGACATATTCTTCTAAAAATCTTTGTTTGTGTTCTGCAGAATAAAGAAAGTCATACGCATCTGGGATGGCATGAAAGTGAGTAAATGATGAGAGAATTTGAAAGAATTTTAAGGATGAACATAAATAAATAAACATAATACTAAGAGCACTTGGTGTTACTGGAATCTGTTAAAAGGTACAGATTAGACAAATCCATGATGCATGTTTTTTCAGTGGCTTGGTCATATGTGTGATGACAAGACCGAACTCATATAAACGGCCTCTTGCACTTCACCAAATGATTCTCTGTATTTAGGTTTGACGACTGGTATGGTCACTAGATGCAAAATTACAACTACAATGAAAGACAGCCCAAAGCAAGAAGAGGTCATTTTACAACACAAAGCTGTAAACTCCATCATATAAAGAGTTTCATTACCCTCTTGCTAGTCCTGGTCATTCTTTATTAGCCTTACTTCTGACAAATTGTATTTAGCTGATGCTCTGTAAACTTATGACAGAGGGAGATTCACGCCAGAGTATGTGCACTCTTTGAAGATCAAAAAAGCACTTGTAAACCGGTCCACTTAATACGAATGTCCAGGAAATTTAAAAAGTAATCCCTTTGAAGTCTGGTGTGAAAAAAGCACATAAGCAGATTTTGGTAAGTTAATCAGGCTTAAAACTTTTCCTGGTACTTTTTTTCTCTGAATATAAAACAGTCTCATTAAGCAAGGCCACAAATGTGCTCTGCATACTGCCACCAAATGCTCAACAACATGGTGGTTTATGGAACTTTGAACCACATCAGAGGACTGGGTGCCCCACTTTCCCCGAAAGAGACTGATTTTACAAGACTGAGCTTTATGTCAGAGCACTAATCAGTCAAAGCGGATAGTTTAACACATGCTGTAAAAAGAGCTACTGGGTCAAACCTAGTACTTGTACCATGTCCCCAACATACTTTGCTTGCTTAATATATTGCAGTAGCGGTTCTAGCTTGTATGGTGCCCTGGGTGAAACCCACTTCAGCACCCCCCAACCAGGTGATTGTAAATGAGATGGCTGGTGGAATTCAGAATCAAGATGCCGCGGCTGCCCATGTCGCCCATGCCTAAATCCGCCACTGATATATTGGTTAAAATATTAAACTCGAAATTTTAAAAGATGGAAATCATATTAGTTCGTTTTCTTGGATCACAGTATCACAATTAAGTGATCATACATGTGATTACTTAACAATTTTACTACTTTAGTTTTAGCAGATGTTGTCATTTTGGCAATGAACATTGTGTGCTATGAACTAACTTGCAAAACTGGCAATTTATTAAGATATACACTGGTGGCTAAAAGTTTGGAATAATGTATAGATTTTGCTCTTATGGAAAGAAACTGATACTTTTATTCACCAAAATGGCATTCAACTGATCACAATGTATAGTCAGGACATTAATAACGTGAAAAATTACTTTTACAATTTGAAAAAAAAAATAAAAAATGCTCAGAAATTCTTAAACTACTTCAAAGAGTTCTCATCAAAAAATCCTCCACATGCAGCAATGACAGCTTTGCAGATCCTTAGCATTCTAGCTGTCAGTTTGTCCAGATACTCAGGTGACATTTCACCCTACGCTTCCTGTAGCACTTGTCATAGATGTGGCTGTCTTGTCGGGAACTTTTCAGCACCTTACAGCTGATCCCACAAAATGGGGTTAAGAACCATAACACTCTTTTCCAATGATCTGTTGTCCAATGTCTGTGTTTCTTTGCCCACTCTAACCTTTTCATTTAGTTTTTTTGTTTCAAAAGTGGCTTTTTCTTTGCAATTCTTCCCATAAGGCCTGCACCCCTGAATCTTCTCTTTACTGTTGTACATGAAACTAGTGTTGAGCGGGTAGAATTCAAAGAAGCTGTCAGCTGAGGACACGTTAGGCATCTATTTCTCAAACTAGAGACTCTGATGTACTTATCGTCTTGTTTAGTTGTACATCTGGCCTTCCACATCTCTTTCTGTTCTTGTTAAAGCCAGTTGTCCTTTGTCTTTGAAGACTGTAGTGTACACCTTTGTATGAAATCTTCAGTTTTTTGGCAATTTCAAGCATTGTATACCTTTCATTCCTCAAAACAATGATTGACTGATGAGTTTCTAGAGAAAGCTGTTTCTTTTTTGCCATTTTTGACCTAATGTTGACCTTAAGACATGCCAGTCTATTGCATACTGTCAACTCAAAAACACAAAGACAATATTAAGCTTCATTTAATGAACCAGATAGCTTTCAACTGTGTTTGGTATAATGGCAAGTGATTTTCTAGTACTAAATTAGCAATTTAGCATGATTACTCAAGGATAAGATGTTGGAGTGATGGCTGCTGGAAATGGGGCCTCTCTAGATTCTGTAGACTTTTTTTCAAATAGTGATGATGTTGTTTTTACATAAGTAATGTCCTGAGTATACTTTGTGATCAGCTGAATGCCACTTTGGTGAATTAAAGTACCAATTTCCTTCCGAAATAGCAAAATCTGTACATTATTCAAAACGTTTGGCCGCCAGTGTACTGCAGGTGTTTCTTTATTTTTTGCTTTCTTTTATCAAAATATTTTAAACAAAACAAGTTTGCTTAGACATTCCATTCTGTTAGACGCTTGTAATGTAGCTTTAACTAATAAAATCAGTGCCCAGCTGCATAAAGCACCTTAAGTTTTTCCCTTAAGCGTAAAACATAACGCGTTAGTTCCCCTTGAGGTTGTTGCATATAATCCCTTAGACACTTCTCTTAAGTAAGGGAAACCATTAAGGGTTTTACTACAGTGAGTCAGGTTTTACCGTATTAAAATTCTACTGTTACCATGGACACATTTGTCATTTCCCTACCACTGATCTATAATATAGACATTTGAGCAATTTTAACACAAAGAATACTTTAACTTTTTACCGTTTTTATTTTCATTTTAGTGACTAATAAAATTTCTCAGTATCATTATTGATGTAATGATATCATTATTGATGTGTAAATTATTGTCCAACCTCTTCCAAATTAGCGCATAAACAGTATTGTCACGTGGCACCTGTTCCTTTTCTCAGCGCTGTTCTGGATGCACCAGTTACAGTTGTTTGTGATGATTGCATAAACATTTCTAAAACTCATTTTCTGGAGGTTACACGGGCAGATTTTCAATTGTTTCTCTGGTTCAATCCTCAAAATTAATAGATTTAAACTTTTTTTTGTGTACACATTTTTTTTCTGTGTGAATTAAAAAAACGTCTTGAGTTTATCATACGGAGCAGTTAATGGAGGATTCTGCTTTTATGGCTGGTGAGTGTCCATTTCAGGAAGACACCTTTGATAGTGAGTAGTTGGGTGAATTTGAGGTGTTATATGTGATATTAGATTGCCTTTCATCATGTTAGCGATTCACCATAGTAATCCTGCACTTGTTTATTATCGCTAAGATGGTCTAAAGAGCTCTCCCTATTGCGAACAATTTGCATTGGTATGCTGTACTCTTCAACTGGTTCTATAAACTTCGCCATTTCTCCTTTTTTAACAACCTTGTAACTCTAAGCCAACACTTAAGGTGAAGTTTTACTACCCTTAAGGTTTATTTAGGAAAATGGCAGTTAAGGTGCTTTATGCAACCGGGCACAGTTCCTTAATGACATCATGCTCCAGGAAATTATTTTTTTGGAAATTAAATGCAGATATGAAAAACCGATGGTTGGTTTACAATTTATTAGTAACGCACTTTGTAAGAAATCCAGAAGTAATAATAGCCACACTATGTAGAATGGTTGGCACTCCAAATAACATATAATATTACATTTTTATTTCTCACGTTAATTTGGAAAAAACACCATAAATGAACGTGTCAGTTGTAAATGCAGCATTTATTGTACCTACAGGCGACATAATGTGGAAAACCATCCAAAATGCTTTGAAACCAGCAGACTTTGACTTGAGATATCGGTTTGATATCCATTAATGCTGCATGATTGACTGAATTAAGACTGAAATTGCAATATGGCCTTAAAATGTTTTAAAATGTTTTAGAAGTGCAAAAAAAATCACTCTGGACCCCACACACCCTGCCCACTACCTTTTTGAATTGTTGCCTTCTGGCCAACGCTTCAGAGCTCTGAGCCCCAGAACCATCAGGCACAGAAACAGTTTTTTTCCTCAGGCTATCAATCTCATGAACAGTTAAAATTGCCCCTTTGAGCAATAATTATGTGCAATTCATAGTCTAATCTTTTTTATACTTATCCAACACATCCAGCCTCTTCTGCCATTACATTCCCTTGCACTGTATATAACAGATCTGTATTTAGATTGGCACTATGTATGTGTATGTGTGTATGTGTGTGTATATGTGTATGTATATATGCGTGTATGTATGTATATATATGTATATGTGTGTATATGTGTATATATATATATATATATATATATGTATATGTGTGTATGTGTGTATATGTATGTGTATGCATGTGTGTATGTATATATATATATATATATATATATATATATATTATACACGATACTGTGGGTGCTGCTGGATTTCGGACTTCGCTCAGAACACTAATATACATATATATTGTCTTACTGTGTATTCTATATATACTTTATTTTCTATTACATTTTTTTAAAATTATTTTTTAATTCATTTTTTTGTATTATCTATGTCTTGTTGCTGTTTTGTATTGTTGTGCACTGGAAGCTCCTGTCACCAAGACAAATTCCGTGTATGTGTAAGCATACTTGGCAATAAAGCTCATTCTGATTCTGAAATAAAATGTTCATAGCAATCATGTTATAGTAATTTTTTTTTTTTTTTAATCATTTTATCTTCACTGTGGCTCTCTTTAAAATTGTGGCCTGTCATGTGTTCAACAGATCCAATGTTCAGTGGAAATTATTTATTGTTAGAACAGTGAAAAAATATGTTGTACCCCTTTCGCATGAACGATCAAACCGGTGTGATTTCACTAGGCTGGGCTCTGCATTCGTTCTGCTGTTTACCAGCAAAGAGAGACTGATGCGGTTGTCATAATGAACCAGGGCCCATATTCACAAAAAATTAAGAAATTTGAGGGGGGTGTCACTCCTAATTTTAGGACTAAAAATCCCGGTAAAAAAATGGAGACGGCAGCGCGAGAGAGAGAGTGAGTGAGTTATGGGCAGCTGTCCGACACCTGTGTGTGTGTTTGTCTTTTTGGTTCAGTTTCTTATAAAACTATAATTTATATTATCAAGCCGGTTCTCGCCACCTCCTTTCCCTCTAACCCCTTTACACTGGTGCCAAAACTCTCTCTCTCTCTCTCGCACTGCCATCTCCGGTCGCTCTTATCCCCATTGGGCTTAATCAGCCTAATTAGTGGCCGGGTGTGTGGAATCACGACCCGACCCCTCCCTCCGCCCTGCCACACTGTGGAATTCATGAAGCATTTTTTTTTTATTATTTAAAAGTAGCTCCTAAACCCAAGACAGCTTAGAAGTCATCCTGAAGACTTCTAAATCCCTAAGAGTGACAAAAACAATCCGAAGAAAGGCTGCTGCTGTCAATACACATTAAAAACGATGTATTTGAATATTATTATGACACTGACCTTTTAAAAAGGCCTCGCCTGAAACACAATTGAGTCGATGTATTTTAATAATATAATATTATAAAATTATAAATATTATAATGTTGACATTGACCTTTAAAAAAGGTTTTGCCTCAATTGAGATGTTTTTATTTTTATTTTTTTATCATAAACTTAGATATGCAGTTAGATACGCAGTCATGCAGATATGCAGTTACCTCTCCCACAAATTAATACAACCCAAATACACATACAATCCATAGTGTGTTTTTTCCTATGGATGTGTGCTCGCTGCAGAGAAAAAAGGGGGCATTCAAGGACATCGCGGGGCTACCCGGTGTACTTGATATACTTAACGGGATGCACACTTGTGTTCCATTGCAACAACACAGGATGAAGAAGTGTTCGTCAACCAAAAAAAATAAAATAACAAATCTATCTATCTATCTATATATCTATCTATAGTATATATAATGTATATATTGTATGTCTTTGCAGACAAATAGCAGTTCCCTGTCTACCAATCGCAGTGGGCTATTTTAAAGAGCGCGCACATAAAATGTGATGTCATCCGTAGCAATGAGGTCAACTCCGCCTAACTCTTATCTTAAAATGTCTTTAGTAAAACTTGATCTTAGCAGTTTTGTGAATAGGTTTTAAGCAAAAAACTCCTAGCTAGGAACTCTTTGGAGAACTCATAGTGGTAAGATATAAATCTTTGTGAATATGGGCCCAGCTGCTCAAATAGTAATTTCAACATCACAATATCTTTATTCTTTTTTTTTGTTCAAACATTCAAACAATCACCAAATAAAAGTTTAAAGCTGTTACCGTTGGAGCTGACTGTTTTGATGCAGCGATGCGGCCATGTTTTCTGACATCAAATAAAGAATATCCACAGTTCCCTATCTGTCACTCACTTGATGTTGTGTCGATGTAGTGACACTAGGGGTCACGCTTGGGAGCCCCAATTACCTCTGATATTTGAGAAAAGGCCAATGAGAATTGGCGAGTGGAATTTTCATGCCATTCCCCTAGACACACGGGTATAAAAGGAGCCAGCTTGCAACCAATCATTCAGGTTTGTTCTTCGGAGCCGAGTGGTGTCGATGAAATCCACTGCCGTTCGATTCACCTCTGATGGAGCAAAAGTGTCATACGCGGCTGTTGGATATATGGCACATTACAACAGTTTCTCCCCCTCTTGCACAGATAAGTGCAGAGAATGCCCCTGGGCACTTCAGCAGCCACACTTGAGCAACTAAAAATTATATTTTCTCTGAAAGAGTGAGCACTGACAGAAAGCGTCTTTTTAAAGATGACTTTTCATTTGTGTGTAGTTCCTGGATGCGGTCGTTATCTCTCCGGCTCTGATGGTGACAATCGCTGCCTCACGTGTATGGGCCGTAGGCACGCTGAGACAGCGTTCGTGGATGGTTCATTGTTGGCAACGCTGCGGTCGCGACTTTCCTTCATCAGAGGGAAAGCCACTCCAGCCGCTCCCCACCCCGGTCCTCTTCCTACGGGCACAAGGCCGTGACGGTTAGCGCTGGGGGTGATTTGTGGACCCCAATGTCTCATTCAGGGCTCGGGAGGAGGATGAGCTCTCGATCGCAGCATCGGAGAGCGCGCTGTTACAGTCGGAAGTGGAGGACTCGGCGGGGCTCCCACCTTCGGGTGTGGTCACCCAGTCTGAGGCCAACACGGAGCTGGCGGCCATGCTTGCCCGGGCTGCCGCGAGCGTCGGGCTCGAGTGGAACCCTCCACCCTGCCCTGAGCCTTTTGTCACGACAGCCATACATCAAACATTTGTGGCTGGGGCACTGTGGGCACAGTTCCTCCGCCTTCGCGCACCCAGCTGCGGCACACACACACACTCACGCTCATTGTGGACAGGCGGTTGTGGCGAGCCACGAGGACACTCAGCCTCCTCTCCCATCGTTGACCGGTCCTATGGTGGGTATGCGGAGTGAGGTAAGTGCTCTAATGTTTCTCTCAGCAAAGCCATGGGTTCGGGACGTGAGGCTTCTCGACGTGGCAGTTCGTGCTCTGCCCCGCCGTGAGGCCCCATCTGCAGGTACGTCAAAGACTATCGTCCCCTTGGTGCCCTTGCTCAGAGTTTGGAGGCGTGGTTAGCGCTCTCCAACCTGTCTTGCTGGCTGGCCAGGACGATCCAACTGGGCTACGCGATTCACTAAAAGAGTGAGCACTGACAGAAAGCATCTTTTTAAAAATGACTTTCCATTTGTGTGTAGTTCCTGGATGCGGTTGTTATCTCTCCACGTCGATCGCTGCCTCACGTGTATGGGCATTGTAAGTACGTCTTATAAAAAACACAGTTGTTCATTGTTAGTTCATGTTAGTTCATAATGCATTAAGGAGTGTTAAAATATAAAACGTTTAATTAAAAAAATGTATATGTTCCCTTATGAACATTTTCACATGCAAATGAGCTTCGTGGCAAACTTGCAGCAGATTGTCCATTGTTGCCAAAGGTTTTCCAGAGGTTCACTACTACCAGCAATGAGCTTCAAACCTCTGGCAAACATTTGCGGTGAATAAAATGCTCATTTGCATGTGAAAATAACGAGTTGCAAATATGCTGCAAATTTGTGGCTAGTTTAGATTTTTTGTAAGGGTTAAAATGAACATTAACCAAAATTAATAAGTGTTGTAAAAATATAGTTAATTATTAGTTTACGTTAATTAGTGTAGTTAATGTTAACAAATACAACCTTTTTTTTTAAGTGGTACTGAATTATAGCTATCAGTATGATAATGTCACATTTTAAAAAGATGGTTAAAAAAGTTGACACCCTTATGTAAGCTAACTCAACTGGGCTGCATGTCTCAAAAGCATCGTAAGCTTAAGTTGATCGACAGTCAGTTTAAGCTTACGATGCTTTTGGGACATGCAGCCCCAGTTGGTTCAATCCAGTAAGGCATCCTGTTCATTATCTTGACATTGTGTAAATAATTAAATAATTATTATTTGAAGTTTAAGTGCGTAAGTTTTACCAGAGCGTATTTATGAAAGTCTGGTACACTTCTTTACAGAAATACTTTGTTTATTTACAACTCTAGATTATAAATTTCTGTAATTGTTACAAAGCTGAAAAGGTGCTGCATAGGAGGAATGGCCAAACTACAAGGGGAAGGGAAAAGAACATCTGAAACATCAGAGTAAAAATTAATTATTTTCATAGAACTGGAAATTAAATTGAGAATGCTTGTTTTTCAAATCATAATATAGCTGTGCTTTCTCTCTGCAAGTGTGTACTCTCCCTGAGTGTGTTGTTCAGAAGTCTGTGGCGGGATGACAAGTGACAACAGGCTGGGCCGTCCCTGATCCCAGATGAGGAGCAGGTGATAATGAGACACAAGCAAACAGGGTCAAATGTCAGCTCTACATCAGTGTCAGTACCATATAGGTGACAAGTCTTGGTTATTCGAGAGTTAAATTACTCTCGCCTGACAAAGAGCTGACAGACAAAGAATGAAATATGGGTTTAGATGGACGTGAGCTGTGGACAGCCTCACAAAGAACACGTCCTTACAAATTAGCGAGCGTCTGAATCGCTGTCTGTATTGCACCACGCCATAAAATCTTTCCTTTTGTAAATGCCTGACAGTAAAACCTGGCATTTGTTAAGCTTCCTTATTTAGTCTATCAACAAAATAGAGATAGAAAGTTATATGAGAGACATGGTATTGTAACACTGTTTGGTTTTTGCTTATTCATTAAGATGTTTAGCTTAAAGCTTTGACATTCTGCCAACACCTTTGACGTCATTATCTGTGTCAATTTAATATTTGAAACATCAGTAAGTCATATACAATTAAATAGAAAAACTGCTATATTCATCATACATGGGCTATATAATTGTAATGGAGGTATGTGGTAATAGTAAAAGTATGTTACCTGAAGACAATTTTACTCAACTTACTCAAAAAGGTTTTTCAAATATTTCTGTCTCCAGTTACAGTCAGTTATTTTAGGAAAATTGAACTGCATTGTGCATAAACTCATTGCCCATGTTATATTTATTGACTGTTAAGCCCAAATTATGATTTGTTTTGTATGCGTACGCTAGCATATATGTACAGTCAAACGCTCTTGCCTTTCAAAGTATACTCCATTTGACTGTTGCACATACACAGAAAGTCGACGCGTGCATGCTACAATGATTATGCGATACTGGATTATTTCTCTTCAGGACCAACAAAGATGTCTTTAAAGTCAGACTTTAGTTATATAAATGCAGGTATCTCTTGACCTCCTCGCATGCTCTTGACGTGCATATCCAGAGTTGTTTCCACCTTCATCTCCTGTTGTTCACCGGTATTTATGCCGTCTTCTTGCGCTACTTCTTAGCCACTTTTGGGACCCACTTACTGTATTAGTGCAAACAATTCCAGGCACATGTGCTGACTATGCTTACAGAGTATGTGCAGTTAGAAAAATCAGGCCAAATCTCTACAGTGCTTGCATACTCTGCTGATGACGAAATTTATGTCAAGCACTCTGTATGCATACGCTAGCATACACATTAAAACTGAAGAATACCTTGAGCTTTATATTTATATCTATATCAGTTCTTTCCTATACTCAAACAGCTTTATACAACATTTATGCAATTAGTGTAAGGAATTATATCACAAAATCAATTTTGTGAAATAGCCCATGCGTATTTTACATCTGGTTACTTTTGTTAATGGTTACTGAAGTCATCTCACATTCTTGCAGCACTGAAGGTCGAAAGTGGTGATAACAATGGAACTTTTAAGAGCAAAGTGCTTGCAGACAGCCACAGCGTGTACTTAAGGCCCATTTATGGTCTGCTTTCAATGGCAATGCATTAGTCCCCCATCTTGTCCAAACTTGACAAGTGTCACTTGTTTTAATGTGAGCAGTTTTGTGTTCAATTGTGACATTCAAAATGGCTAAAGGTTAATGAAACCTCCACACATGGCTTTTATACACTGCCTCCATATTATAATACACCTCAAGATCGACTGAGATAATGGATTCACTATTGCAAGACAAGATGGTTATGGAACAAGGTTTCTGTTAGCTGGTAACTAAATATTCATACATGTTACAGTGCAAAATAAACACAGAAATTAGAAGTTTTTTTCCCCCATTTGTCCATTTCAAACTGTATCATTCCCGGACAAATTCACTGGTACCAAATGTTCTTAATGGAAACTCTGCTATTTACTATAATTATTTAAGTGATTGACAATGTAATCAAGTTTACTTTTCTTCTACTCTCTTTTTCCTCCATTCTTTCTTTGCTATAATGTCACCTCATACTCATTTTGACCTCACCATCAGACAATCATGACAGGTCAAACACACGGCAGATCAGACAGATGGTGGGCTAGTTGGTCCCACATCCCTCCATGTACAAGGTCAACCCCCCTTATGCCCCATCTTGGTCTTTTTGTCTTTTCCCCATAAGCTTCAAGTCTCTTATGTCCCCTACACGTGCCACCTAGGTGAGGAGGGGCACTGACCCTGTTTAATCCCAGATTCCCCTGGGAGGAGAGGGACTGGGTTTGTTGTGAAGGATTAGTTAATAGTAAGTGCTTCATTGGGGCGTTACCATGAAGCTAGTTGAACAAACTCAGGGTTACCAGATTGGTTTCGAGTTGACAAAACCAATCTAATCCAATCAGACTTTATTGGTAACATGATGCTGCTCATCAACTTTCTCCGTCAACTGAGGCTTTAATTCTGAGTTTAAGATAAGTTCACACATGTACACATAAATGATTAAATTAGCAGCGAACCGCCAAAGCCCGATTCAAATTTAAATACATTTAAACAGTACAACAAGAGATTATTATAAAAATATGAACAATTTAAATGCATTTCCACTGCACAAGTGATCACCATAAACTCATGAAGAATTAAAACATGATTTACACAGCACAAAGGAGCACTTTATAATTATGAAGAAATTTAAGGCATTTACGCAGCAAGAAGAAACTCTGCGGCTGGTGCGAGAGCTCATGAAGACTGCTGGAAACAAATTCTGAAAGAGAAAGTGTGCTTTTAAGAGACACTGGGGAGTGACTTCATTGTATCAGAGATGTCACTTTACTCAGAGCTGATTGGTTCAGTATCTGTTAGGTGATCTGTTACCCAGAACAAAACCTGCTATGGAGCAGGTTAGACGTGGAGTGTTAGTATTGCAATGAACACCGGTATAGGCTGTCCCACTTTCATGGTACCTGGACCAGTCGGCTACTTTTCTGGTTTACTAATCAACTATGAAAAGTCAGGTAAGCCTTCTACTTACTACTATAGACTCAATCTGAATTTCATGATAGATGAAGTTAAATATAAAAAACTGTATTGAGCTGTTAAGCCTGTCTTTCTTTAAATTATACATTTGGCATGAATGGCATGAAAACCACAGCATATGTTGAAGCTGTGTCACAAACAAAGTCTTCCTAATACTAAAGTCTTTCTGTATTTCAGTGTTTGGTGTTTTGCCATCTTTTAGTGCCAGGACAGTGATTTAAATGGTGATAAACTAGAGCCAGCCAGACGATCACACAGAGAGAAGTTGGAAGAATAATTACATAGACATCCCAATATGCCACCCTAAATCAATGAACGCCCAGTCGAGGAAGAAAGGAGGTCATTCATTCTAATCCAGAGATGGAGGAGAGCATTGATATGCAAGAAAGACAGCGAATATTGACGACCGTGATCAATGATCTATGTTTGGAGGGAGTGTGTACCTGCCAAGGGGAAGACACATCCCTACCTTGAAACTGCCTTCCTCAAAGCTCAAAGGAAGAGAAGGCTCTGCCCCCTAAATCCACTCAACTGAACCTTTTTCACAGTAACTTTAAGGGCTTTGTTTATGTAAGCCGTAATTAGTGAGCTATAGTCAATAAAACAGTGGGGGCCCACGAACACAATTGAGATTTAAAGTGGGTGGAGGAAGATGGGAGCATTTCAAAGCTGCCATTAATACAGCATCGGGATTGAGGAAGATGGTTGGAGCTGCTCTGTTGGACCTTTTGGACAAACACAGAGAGCAGTGGACAGTTGCCACAGAGACATAGCGGGTGTGGAGGCTTCACGCCATCCACTGCGGCATCCACGCTCAACGCACCACGTGACCCACTGAGAACGAACCACATTATAGTGACCACAAGGAGGTTACCTCATGTGACTCTACCCTCCCTAGCAACCAGGCCAGTTTGGTTGCTTAGGAGACCTGGCTGGAGTCACTCAGCACACCCTGGGATTTGAACTAGCGAGCTAGTGAACTCAAGGGGTGGTAGCCAACGTCTTTTACCACTGAGCTACCCAGGCTCCCAGTTGATGTGAACATTAACTGAAGCTGCTAACCTATATGCATGATTTTATACACTGCCACCGATTGGCTGATTAGATAATTGCATGGATGTTGGTGCCATATGGTCTGGTTTGAATATTTCTGTAACTGCTGATCTCCTGGAATTTTCACACACAACAGTCTCTAGAATTTACTCCAGAATGTGGCCAAAAATAAGAAACATACAGTGTGGGGCAGTTCTGTGGACGGAAATGCCTTGTTGATGAGAGAGGTCAACAGAGAATGGCCAGACTGGTTCGAACTGACAAGGCCTACGGTAACTCAGATAACCGCTCTGTACAGTTGTGAGAAGAATAGCGTCTCAGAATGCTATTCTGAGATGCGGGTTGGCGCTGTTTTGGCGGCACGAGGGAGAGCTACACAATATTAGGCAGGTGGTTTTAATATTGTGGCTTATCGTATATACTGTATATATTATAACTGTTTTATTTCAAAAAGTGTATGGGGTCTTTAAAGACCATACATATATAATAGTGTCATTTGTTTGAGCTTTCATAAATCATAGTTTTATGATTATTTCATATAAGTTTACTATCACAGAATACATATTCCTTTGTTTAATACAAGACAAATGAGTGCTATATTCATACACATGAGTCCTATATCACATTTATTTTCTGTGAAATTGGTGAATTATCAGTATTACATATGCATGTACTCATACATATTATACATGCTATTTCTTACTCAAGGTAGCGCTGATGTGTCAGTGATTGACTTGATTTACATTTGAAATTGCTATTTGATGAAGAAGTACATGAAAGTAAACTATAGCAAGTTCAGCGCATGAACAGTTATTGGCTATTGGCAGTCGGCTATTGTCACTTGGATGTACTGCTGAAATTATGTATATGTATGTATATACTAAGTCTATTTAGACTCAAAATGTGCCTGAGAAAATATATATGTGTAGCTTATGTGTTATGTGTAGCTTAATATGTGTTGGACAGCTGGTTGCATCTCATGCAATTTCAGTGTGGAAGTAATGAATCCTGTCCTATTTTTGTAGGAATGTACTGATACCATTTTTTTTTTTTTTTTTTTTTTGAGAATCAGTACAAGTATTGATACTTCCTTTTCGGTACTCGCCGATACCAATGCCGATGCCATTTATTTATTTATTTTCTAAATTCCATATAAACAGTTCATTTCAATTTTATCATCAAAATTATGTTTTAATAAATTAATTCATTAAAAATCCTTGAGTATTCATGATAAATTGCTAATTTGGTACTAGAAAATCACTTGCCATTATATCAAACACAGTTGAAAGCTATTTGTTCGTTAAATGAAGCTTAACATTGTCTTTGTGTTTGTCTTTGAGTTGTCACAGTGTGCAATAGACTGGCATGTCTTAAGGTCAATATTAGGTCAAAAATGGCAAAAAAGAAACAGCTTTCTCTAGAAACTCATCAGTCAATCATTGTTTTGAGGAATGAAGGCTATACAATGCTTGAAATTGCCAAAAGAAAAAAAAAATGAAGATTTCATACAAAGGTGTACACTACAGTCTTCAAAGAGAAAGGACAACTGGCTCTAACAAGGACAGAAAGAGATGTGGAAGGCCAGATGTACAACTAAACAAGAGGATAAGTATATCAGAGTCTCTAGTTAGAGAAATAGACCCTCACATGTCCTCAGCTGACAGCTTCATTGAATTCTACCTGCTCAACACCAGTTTCATTTACAACAGTAAAGAGAAACCACTTTTGAAACAGAAAAACAAAAACAAAGGTTAGAGTGGGCAAAGAAACACAGACATTGGACAACAGATAATTGGAAAAGAGTGTTATGGATCTTAACCCCATTGAGCTTTTGTGGGATCAACTAGACTGTAAGGTGCGTGAGAAGTGCCCGACAAGACAGCCACATCTATGGCAAATGCTACAGGAAGTGTGGGGTGAAATGTCACCTGAGTATCTGGACAAACTGACAGCTAGAATTCCAAGGATCTGCAAAGCTGTCATTGCTGCACGTGGAGGATTTTTTGATGAGAACTCTTTGAAGTAGTTTAAGAAGTTCAGATTTTTTATTATTTTTTTTTATTTATTTTTTTTCAAATTTTTATAGTACTTTTTCACGTTATTAATGTCCTAACAATACATTGTGATCAGTTGAATGCCACTTTGGAGAATAAAAGTGCCAATTTCTTTCCATAAGAGCAAAATCTTTACATTATTCCAAACTTTTGGCTGCCAGTGTAACATTGTATTACTTTATCAAATTAAGCTTTTATTTTGAAGCCCTTTCCGATTCTGTAAGTTTTGATTGTAGCTTCTTACTTCAGGAAAATCTGGTAGCTACATAACCCAGTGTGATTATTAAAGTGCAAAAGGCTGCTATTATTATTATTTATTTATGTTTAATGCTATGTCAGCAACCAGGCTATTCACATGGCAAACAAAGGTTCATCAATAAGTATTCACAAAATGTAATATGACACTTAAAATTTATACAAGATAAAAACTGTAAAATCTGTTCAGATGGTATGTTTTAAAAAATATCTGTTAAACAAGTCTCTGTATAAAAGCGTTGTCTGATAGTTCCAAAAGTTTTACAGTTCAGTAAAATGTGCTTGATGGTCATAGGGGTTTGGCAAGGTAAACATATGGGAGGATCTTCACCAGTCAGTAAAAACGCGTGTTAAAAAGGCTGCTATTTAATTAAATAAATATGTAATCTGTATGTAGCTCACGCTACAAACAATGCACACAATGCTAATGATGGGGTTTTCCTTATATAAGTCAAGGATCTCTGAAAGGTATGAGCACTTTGTTTTTATGGCTGCAAAACACTGGCTTCACACATTCACAAGCACTCACATTTGAAGCACGAAGCACATGCACAATATATATTTAAATCATTAAATCACAGCCTGTGCAGTTTCATAATCATACTAGGACATAACCTGATTTTAATTTGTGCGCTGAATGTTTAAGGTAATAACATCTGTACATCAGATGTTATTGTTTTTTTGTACTGGAGCTTTTTTACAAGCATGAGTACAAGTGCATGAGCGTGGTATAGGACATCCCTATATATTTGTTGCACCATCTCTTTGATATGCACTACCCATGTGTATGTGTGTATGTATGTATGTGTGTGTCTGTACGTATGTGTATAATTAGTTTTATTTTTTATTTTTTATTATTATCTGTGTCTTGCTGTGGTTTTTGTATTGTTTTTGTATTGTTGTACACTGGAAGCTCCTGTCACCAAGACAAATTCCTTGTATGTGTAAGCATACTTGGCAATAAAGCTAATTCTGATTATGTTTAGCCATTTTGATATTAAATTATCATAAGGGATAATGTACAGTCAGCTTGTGATTATCACAAAATAAACCTCGATAGGGTGATTAGGAAACAAAACAGTAGTAATAGGATAGAGCGGCCGAACAGCAGGAAGGGATGTATAGTAAAGGGCAGTGGTTCTCAACTTGTTTCGCTTCAGAATCTATATTTAACATTGGGTATCAAGTGTTTTGAATATTGTTAGTGTTGTAAGTGTAATGTATACATAAGTAAGCATAAAATGTTCTTAAAATCAAACACTGAAATGTATTAACCCTTTAATGCATTCCTCGGGTCTTTGGTGACCCAGGACCTCATTCCAACCCCTGTACCTCATCTAGTTTTTGCTCACACCTCTTTAGTATTCCTCAACCTTTCTCTTATGAATAGTGTGATACATAAAAATTCTACAATATTGTATTATTTTCTAATTGTCTTGAAAATGTTTTGAAAATTTTACACTATCTGGGCATTTTGTAGATCCATTTGTGATATATGTACACTAGTCTCTAAAGACCTGAGTATGTAATAATATTTGACTCATTCATTTAAGGGTTAATATTACCAAGAACTGCATAGTCCCAACAGTATGCAAAAATTTTAACATAACATAGGCTGAATGGGAAAATTTATTTTGTAAATGCATAAACAACAGAAGAAGTGTGATATACCAGAGTAACACATCAAACTTTTGAAACACTTTTGAGGATGTGGTCATGAACTGCCCATGTTGGCATCTGACTAATTTGGTAAGCTTCAGTGAAGTGACAGATAAGTTTCCTGTAATAAACTGTAAACAACATAAGATATGATTAAGTGTTTTTGTCTCTCTTTTAAAAGTTGATTAGTCTATTTATTTTGCTATCCTAACTATGCACTATACTATGGTTAGTTGCATTTTGCTATTTGCATTAGCATTTTTTTCCCTTGCTCTCCATGACCCTATCAGAACAGAGCCGCAACCCATTTTTAGGCCTTGAACTACCATTTCAGAACCACTGCTTTAAATCTTTGTACTGTACATATTTGCTATTTATATTTAAATTGGTTTAACAGCCGTCTCACAAGTCAACCATAAATGGGAAAAGTGTCTGTTCTCCCTATGGCCAGTCCATTCCTAATGAACAGGAAAGGTTAAGTGATGGTGCTGGTGAAGAAAATGGGAAGCTTGCATACTTCAAGTCTACCACATCAAGCCTACTCAGCAGAGGCCAGAAAAAGAGAATCCATTCAGCCACTAGTGAGGAGTCATTAAAGCTTGATTTTACGCCTGCACTTCAGCATGCACTGTAAACTTGCCCTGAATATTTATGGAGGTTTTAACTGTCCACCACATCACTCTCTGAGGTGTCACAAAGCAACTGTAATCAGGAGTCAGAAATGAGTCCCTGTTTACTGCTCTCTTCACTTTCAGTCAATAGAGCTGGAGTGTAAAGTCAGCTGTAAAAACTCACCGCTTCACTCTGTGAACCTAGCGGCATACATCTCAGCTTTGAAGAGAGGGTACTAAACTTATCCGAAGGCAAAAAATTATATAAAGAATTATTTATAAGAATGCTGTAGGTAAGAAAAACATTTTTGACAAGTGATGTCGTAATCAATATCATTCATTTCTCATTGTTGAATTTGCATATTCTGTATAAACTCTTAGAAGGAATTTACAAAACTCTGCCATGTTGGCGTGCAGTTTTTCAGCACAAAAAAAAAAGCAGGCAGTAAATGGAATTTTGTTTAAAAGAGTGTACATTTTCTATTGCTCATGGCAGAAATAAAAACTCATCAAATGATTATCAAATAATGGAGAGCAGTGAAATAAGCAGGCATATATCCAGACGCGATAGGACCTCTATTAGCCCTTTTCCCCCAGAATAGAGATGGTTCTCATGCCGAGCCTGTGCTCGGCTGGTTCACGGCTGGGGCAATCTGGAGCCGCGCTTCTCCACTGACCTGAGAGTGTGGCGTGGCTACATGGTAGTTTTATGTGACTACCTCAAACATAAACAAACGTGATGCGTCACAGTGTTTGTGTAGCCTACAGTTTTAACTCCTGTTTTTTTGAGGAAATGTTTAAACATACAGAGAAATGCGATCCAACGTTATTACATTGCTCAACAAGATTGCCAGAGACGATACTACACCCATGATGACAGGTAACATATTTTAAAGTGGCTTATATGGCTAAGTACTATGAACTGTAACAGTGTAATCATTATTAAAATTGATGTAGCAGATGGTTATATTTGGATTTTTGCCATTGCATATAATATTATCTTTACGTCTTGATTGAGAATCCTACCAGTTACAGATATAGCATCAATCTTCCTTATTGAGTAATCCCCTTACTGAACAAAACAATGCACAAAATAAGATGAGAAGAGTGTTAGGAAAGCTAACAAAGTTGACAAATATAATTAATTACCAAGATCAGCTGCAGAGGACACTGGTGATTCTGTGTTTATCTCAAGCGAGACTGACTGAATTCAATGCCCTGGTTAGTTAGCTGGATGGTCGGTGTCTGAGCACAGAAGTCCAAGACATTGTTGCTCCCTCCATTGCTGCTTTTGCTTGGGTCTCTTATGCTCCCTGTACTCTTTTTTAAAGTTTTCAATTTGTTTATGATTTGGTTAGTCATCTGATTGAACCAGCATTATTTCTAGCAGGAAGACTCGCAGACTTGAGTGAAATTTAAGATGACATTTACTTGATGAATATAAAACAGAAATGTAATGTCTCTCTTTGGCATAAGCCCTGTCTGGTGGTCCGAAGAAGTTGTACTCTGAACCGTCATATCCTGCCGGAGATAGGAGGCAGGGGTGAGGAGCCTACTCCCGTGCAGGGCGGGACTCGACTGGTGGTGGTGGGGTGGTGGAGGTTGCTGTGTTATCACACTGACACAGCAATGTGATAGATTTTGAACAAACTTATAAAGCAATGGCTTACATGTGATTGGCCAGGAGTTACCTAGCTAATGGTGCGATGATGTACAGCTGCTAGTCTTCCCGCTAGAACTATGCTGCGCTTACATTTCTTGCCATTTATCCACGTATTATCTTTTCCTTTGCAACCTCTCTAGTTTATCTTGGATCTCCATAGAAGACCAATGCTCGGAACAGTTTGAGAATTCGGACCGGCCCAGGAACCCGCTCCAGAACCAGGTCGGTGGAAGGAAGGCAAAAGAGGCACTACGTTGAACACAATACCCCTGCTTTCACGTTTAGACTGGGATTGACTTTAGAACACAGTTAAAATGCAGGTATTTTGAGTTCATAAAATATGGTTATTAACTAAGCAAGAAATTGAGTCTGTAAGAGAGGCAAACATAATGTTTGATAAAGTATTTATCAGTAAGGTATCCAGGTATCAATATAAGAAAAAGTTTTTTTTATTATTTATTTTTATTATTATTTTTATTATTATTATTATTATTATTATTATTATTATTACTGGTAGCTTAAATTAAATTAATTTGCCACTTAACTTCTCTTTTTCTCTACTCTTTTTGTTCTTGCTTTGTTTGATGTTTACTTTTCAGCTTTGCAAGGCAATAGAGTTTATTCATCCATGCTTTATTGATTGTTAGTTACTGAGGCACTGCACTTTAATTAAGAGTGTGTACACTAAGGCTTTAGCCAATAACAGACACAGTTAGCTGACCATGCTTTAACACATATGCCTTACAACCAGTCCTGCCAACTCAGCCATGCCCATTTTACAACTTAAAAAAAACAACAACCTGTGAACTGTTTTAAAACAGTCAGTTCATAACTTCAAAAAGCTAATTTAAAAGTTAATTATGGCTGCAACCAAACATGAATTATTGCCATGCATGGATGAAGAACCAGTCAAGGAACAAAGTAAGTCTGTTGTTCTTTTATAAAGTGCAACAGAGACTAACTATGTGCATATGCAAACTGAAGCTTTTCCTCCTTGATGGGTTATAAATTTGCAGGGATGCAGTGAAGCTATTTCAATTGGAAGAGAGGTGAAGAAATAGGCATGTTTTACAGTCAGCATTAATGAAGGCTATAGGCCTTTAATTCTGACTTTTTCTCACTCTCTGTTGCCCTCTCTCCGCCCTTTAGTGATATGACTGAGGGCCAGGGACCCCTGCATGCCTCTCATATCTCCTCTCTCCAGTTGTGTCCTGATGGGTAGAGGTATTCTGGGTGAAGGACCCTGTTTGGACTGAACCTGGGGAGGAAAGCATATTGCATGACTTGGGGACCGGAATCTGCCTATACTGTATGTTTAAAGACCAACAACTCAGATAGGAGGAAAGACTTGACATTTTAAGGTGTATTCAAAATTGGACCTAAATCTATTTTATTTTATATGGAAATCCATAGATATTAAAACGATCTTTTCACAAGCTATTTTAGAATATATATATATACAGTTGTGCTCAAAAGTTTGCATACCCTTGGAGAATTGGTAATATATGTACCATTTTTAAAGAAAACATGAGTGAGCAGGCAAAACACATTTCTATTATTTCTTATGGGATTCAAATTCAACAGTAGGTTATAACAGAATGGCACAATCATAAAACAAAACATGGCAACAAAGAAAAAAATTAAATGACCCCTGTTCAAAAGTCTGCATACCCTTAGTTCTTAATACTGTGTATTGCTCCCTTTAGCATCAATGAAAGCATGCAGTCTTTTGTAATAGTTGTCTATGAGGCCCCAAATTCTTGCAGGTGGTATAGCTGCTCATTCGTCTTGGCAAAATGCCTCCAGGTCATGCAAATCTTTGGTCGTCTTGCATGAACCGCATGTTTGAGATCTCCCCAGAGTGGCTCGATGATATTAAGGTCAGGAGACTGTGATGGCCACTCCAGAACCTTCACATTTTTCTGCTGTAACCACTGGAGGGTCAACTTGGTCTTGTGCTTAGGGTCATTGTCATGCTGGAAAGTCCAAGAGCGTCCCATGCGCAGCTTTCATGCAGAAGAATGCAAATTGTCTGCCAGTATTTTCTGATAACATGCTGCATTCATCTTGCCATCAATTTTCCAAGATTCCCAGTGCCTTTAGAGCTCACACACCCCCAAAACATCAGTGAGCCACCACCATGCTTCACAGTGGGGATGGTATTCTTTTCACTATAGGACTTGTTGACCACTCTCCAAACACAGCGCTTATGGTTGTGACCATAAAGCTCTATTTTGGTCTCGTCACTCCAAATTAGTGTGCCAGAAGCTGTGAGGTGTGTCAAGGTGCTTTTTTGTGGCATTGGCGCAGTAAAGGCTTCTTTCTGGCAACTCAACCATGCAGCTCGTTTTTGTTCAAGTATCGTCGTATTGTGCTCCTTGAAACAACCACACCGTCTTTTTCCAGAGCAGCCTGTATTTCTCCTGAGGTTACCTGTGGGTTTTTCTTTGTATCCCGAACAACTCTTCTGGCAGTTGTGGCTGAAATCTTTCTTGGTCTACCTGACCGTGGCTTGGTATCAAGAGAACCCCGAATTTTCCACTTATTAATGAGTGATTGAACAGTACTGACTGGCATTTTCAAGGCTTTGGATATCTTTTTATATCCTTTTCCATCTTTATAAAGTTCCATTACCTTGTTATGCTGGTCTGTTATGCAGTTCTTTTCTGCTCCCCAAGGCTCAGTATCTAGCCTGCTCAGTGCATCCACTTGAGAGCTAACAAACTCATTGACTATTTATTCACAGACACTAATTGCAATTTAAAAAGCCACATGTGTGGGAAATTAACCTTTAATTGCCATTTAAACCTGTGTGTGTCACCTTGTGTGTCTGTAACAAGGCCAAACATTCAAGGCTGTGTAAACTTTTGATCAGGGCCATTTGGGTGATTTCTTTTATCATTATGATTTAAAAAGGAGCCAAACAACTATGTGATAATAAATGGCTTCATATGATCACTATCCTTAAATAAATGACAGTTTTTTTGCATGATGAGTCATATTTTCAAAATCAATGTCAAAATTTCACAATTTCTACCAGGGTATGCAAACTTTTGAGCACAACTGTATATATATATATATATATATATATATATATATATATATATATATATATATATATATCTGATCAGCCACAACATTAAAATCAACTGCCTAATATTGTGAAGGTCTCCCTTGTGCCGCCAAAACAGCGTCAACCCCAATCTCAAAATAGCATTCAGAGATGCTATTCTTCTCACCACAATTGTAAAGATGGGTTATCTGAGTTACCATAGACTTTGTCAGTTCAAACCAGTCTGGCCATACTCTCATCAACAAGGCATTTCAATCCACAGAACTGCCACCCACTGGATGTTTTTTTGTTATTGGCACCATTTTCTGAGTAAATTCTAGAGACTGTTGTACATGAAAATCCCAGGAGATCAGCAGTTACAGAAATACTCAAACCTGCCCATCTGGAACCAACAATCATGCCACACTCCAAATCACTGAGATAAATTGTTTTCCCCATTCTGATATTTGATGTGAACATTAACTGAAGCTCCTGACCCATGTCTGCATGATTTTATGCACTGCACTGCTGCCACACGATTGGCTGATTAGATAATCGCATGGATGATTGTTGGTGCCAGATGGGCTGGTTTGAGTATTTCCGCAACTGCTGATCTCCTGGGATTTTCACACACAACAGTCTCTAGAATTTACTCTGAATGGTGACAAAAACAAAAATAATATCCAGTGAGTGGCAGTTATGCAGATGGAAACACCTTGTTGATGAGAGAGGTCAACAGAGAATGGCCAGACTGGTTCAAACTGACAAAGTCTCTGATAACTCAGATAACCGCTCTGTACACTTATGGTGAGAAGAATATAATCTCAGAATGCTATTCTGGGATGCAGGTTGGCACTGTTTTGGTGGCACAAGGGGGACCCACACAATATTAGGCAGGTGGTTTTAATGTTGTGGCTGATCAGTGTGTATATATACACTACTAGTCAAAAGTTTTGAAACACTCATTCTTTATTATAAATTTTTTTTTCTCACATTTTAGAATAATAGTAAAGCCATCAAAACTATGAAATAACGTAAATAGAACTATGGGAATTATGTTGTGACTAAACAAAATCCAAAATAAATCAAAACTGTGTTATATTTTAGCATCTTCAAAGTAGTCACCCTTTACCTAGAATTTGCAGAAATGTACTCTTGACATTTTCTCAACCAACTTCTTGATGTATCACCCTGGGATGCTTTTTAAACAGTATTGAAGGAGTTCCCATCTATGTTGGGCACTTATTGGCTGCTTTTCTTTATTATTTGGTCCAAGTCATCTATTTCAAAAACATTTAAAAAAATTTGTTTTTTATTATTTTATTAAATTTTAGTTTTATAATGAAATAAATGTATATGGTGGCACAATTATATTTTTGTCTACAAAACAAATTTCAAACATTTAAGCATACACTTTCAGATCAAAAGATTTTTAAGATCATGAGAAATATTTCAGTCAAGTGTTTCAAAACTTTTGACCGGTAGTGTATATATATACACACAGTTGAAGTCAGAATTTTACATACACTTAGGTTGATGTCATTAAAACTCATTTTTTTAACCACTCCACAGATTTAAAATTAGCAAACTATAGTTTTGGCAAGTCATTTAGGACATCTACTTTGTGCATGACTAAAGTCATTTTTCCAACAATTGTATACAGACAGATTGTTTCACTTTTAATGAACTATATCACAATTTCAGTGGGTCAGAAGTTTGCATACACTAAGTTAACTGTGCCTTTAAGCAGCTTGGAAAATTCCAGAAAATGATGTCAAGCCTTTAGACAATTAGTCAATTAGCTTCTGATAGGAGGTATACTGAATTGGAGGTGTACCTGTGGATGTACTTTAAGGCCTACCTTCAAACTCAGTTCCTCTTTGCTTGACATCGTGGGAAAATCAAAAGAAATCAGCCAAGACCTCAGAAAACAAATTGTGAACCTCCACAAGTCTGGTTCATCCTTGGGAGCGTTCCTTCACCTTGCGAAGATGCTGGAGGAAACAGGTAGGCAAATATCTATATCCACAGTAAAAGAAGTCCTATATCGACATAACCTGAAAGGCTGCTCAGCAAGGAAGAAGCCAATGCTCCAAAACTACCATAAAAAAGCCAGACTACAGTTTGCAAGTGCACATGGGGACAAAGATCTTACTTTTTGGAGAAATGCCCTCTCATCTGATGAAACAAAAATGGAACTTTCTGGCCATAATGACCATCATTATGTTTGGAGGAAAATGGGTGATGTTTGCAAGCCGAAGAACACCATCCCAACCGTGAAGCATGGGGGTGGCAGCATCATGTTGTGGGGGTGCTTTGCTGCAGGAAGGACTGGTGCACTTCACAAAATAGATGGCATCACGAGGAAGGTAAATTATGTGGATATATTGAAGCAACATCTCAAGACATCAGCCATGAATTTAATGCTCGTCGCAGATGGGTCTTCCAAATGGACAAAGAACCCAAGTATACCTCCAAAGTTGTGGAAAAATGGCTTAAGGACAATAAAGTCAAGGTATTGGAGTGTCCATCACAAATCCCTATCCTCAATCCGATACAAAATTTGTGGGCAGAACTGAAAAAGCATGTGCGAGTAAGGAGGCCTACAAACCTGACTCAGTTACACCATGTGGCAGCGGGGGCGTGGTCGAGTGTCCATCCGGAGAGTGAGAAAGCAGTAAGGGTGCTTGCACCTGAGCTAGATTATGTGTAACACCTGTCTCTAATTCCAGTGAGCATGGGGAGAGCGGCATATAAGCAGCCACACCACCAGCAGAGAGGGTGAGAGAATCTGGCACAAAGAAGGCCACGGTGCTCCTGAAGCTAAAGCTGTTACATTTAACCTGTTATATTTTTGAAGCTGATGTGTTTAAGTGTCTACATGTTTATGAAGCTGATGGGTTAAATGCCTATGTGCCTGTGAAGCTGATGAGTTTGTGAAGTTGTAAAGCACTGAAGTGGCCTATTAAATGTCCTACCTGAGCCAGGAAAAACCTGCTTCCCTGTGTTCTCCTTCCCGCCTGTTGTGAAGCTGTTCTACACTGGTGCCGAAACCCAGGAATCATTGAGGTACGCCCCATGGAGCCCTCCCAGTTGGCCGAGATCCTCCAGTCAATCGCCAGCCTATATCAGAACCACCAACAATCCCTGCTTGAGCTCCTCCAAGACCAGGATCGCCACTTCTTTGAGATCCTGCGAGCTCAAGCAGAGGACCGGCATGCGATCCGGAGCCTTCTTGGCCAGGAGAGAGCACCGGCTGCGACCACAGCAATCCCACAGCAATTGGTCCAGTCCGGTCATTCTAGTTCCTAAGAGTGACGGGTCTGTATGGTTCTGTGTGGATTATAGAAAAGTCAAAGCGGTGTCTAAATTTGACGCATACCCAATGCCTCGCTTTGAAGAGTTGCTCGATCGGTTGGGCACTGCTCAATTTTATTCAACATTGAATTTAATAAAGAGTTATTGGCAGATCCCCTTGACACAAATTTCCCATGAAAAACAGCCTTCTCCCTGCCGTTTGGATTACACCAATTTGTGACGCTTCCGTTCGGTTTGTTTACTTAGATGACATCATCATTTACAGCAATGATTGGCAGCGGCAGATGCAGCATCTGAGGGCGGTTCTAAGATCGCTGAGACGAGCGGGACTCACAGTAAACCCCAAGAAGTGCACGATTGGGTGGGTGGAGGTACAGTATCTGTCTGGGGGAATAGGCCAAAATTCCAGCAACTTATTGTGAGAATCTTGGGGAAGGCTACCCAAAATGTTTGAACCAAGTTAAACAATTTAAAGGCAGTGCTACAAAATACTAACTAATTGTTTGTAAACTTCTGACCCACTGGGAATGTGATGAAAGAAATAAAATCTGAAATAAATCATTCTCTCTACTATTATTCTGACATTTCACATTCTTAAAATAAAGTAGTGATCCTAACTGACCTAAGACAGGGAATGTTTTCTAAGATTAAATATCATATATATATAAATATACACTGATGGGCCAAAACATTATGACCACTCACAGGTGAAGCGAATAACGTTGATAATCTCCTAACAAGGCCACATGTCAAGGTCTGGGTAGATTAGCTGGTAAGCGAACAATCAGTTCTTGTAGTCAACGTGTTGAATGCAGGAGAAATGGGCAGGAGTAAAGACCTGAGTGACTTTGACAAGGGCCAAATTGTTATGGCCAGAAGACTGGGTCAGAGCATCTCTGAAATGGCAAGGCTTTTGGGGTGCTCCCAGTCAGCAGTGGTGAGTACCTTCCAACAGTGGTCCGAGGAGGGACAAACCACAAACTAGCGACAGGATGTTGGGCACCCAAGGCTCATCGATTCGCGAGGGCAACGAAGTCTATCCTGTCTGGTCCGAACCAACAGAATGTCTACTGTGGCACAAGTCATAGAAAATTTAAATGATGGTTACGGGAGGAATGTGTCACAACAACCAGTGCATCGCACCCTTCTGCGTATGGGGCTGCATAGCCGCAGACTGGTCAGACTGCCCATGATAACCACCATCAAAAGTGCCTACAATGGTCACGTGAGCGTTGGAACTGGACCTTGGAGCAGTGGAAGAAGGTCGCCTGCTCCGATGAGTCCCGTCCTCTTTTAGATCACGTGTACAGTTGTGTACTGTGGAGACGACAAGCCAGTGGAGTGAGTGTGATGCTCTGGGCAATGTTCTGCTGGGAAACCCCGGGTCCGGCCATTCATGTGGACATCAGTTTTACACGTGCCACCTACCTAAACAAAGTTGCAGACCAGGTACACCCCTTCATGGCAATGGTATTCCCTGATGGCAGTGGCCTCTTTCAGCAGGATAATGCGTCCTGCTACATTGCACACATTTTTTCAGGAATTGTTTGAGGAACATGATGAAGAGTTCAAAGTGTTGCCCTGGCTTCCAAATTCCCCAGATTTCAATATGATTGAGAATCTGTGGGATGTGCTGGACAAATAAGTCTGATCCATGGCAGCTCCACCTCGCAACTTACAGGACTTGAAGGATCTGCTGCTAATATCTTGGTGCCAGATACCACAGGACACCTTCAGGGGTCTTGTAGAGTCCATGCCTCAGAGGGTCAGCGCTGTTTTGGTGGCACACGGAGGACCAACAGCATATTAGGCAGGTGGTCATAATGTTTTTGTTCATCAGTGTATATATATTGTAATAAAAATGTTGAAAACAATTGTACACACAATAGTTTTAAAGTTTTACGTAAGAGTGGATTTATAAATAATTTGCACAGAATTAGTTAATAATTCAGAATTAGTAGGCCAGAAACCAGAAGTGTCAAAAATTGCCTCAATGTAATGGTCAGAAGATAAAGGTGAAGTGTGTAAACGAAAAAAAAAAAAAAAATGTTTTGATTGGCCTGTCCAGCCCAACATAGCAACAGTGGCTCAACCAATGGCCTGATTTGGAGGGCGGGACTATCTGTTTGTTCGGTCAACAGCAGATGAAGAGTGTGTATTTATAAATTAGTTTGAAAACATTAGTAATTATTTTAATTCCTTTCGGTAGTGCAAGTGGTGCAGAAATGACTCACTTTAGCTTTAATCAAATATATAACTCTTAGCATCACTCAAATATTTTTTTGAAAGTAAAATAATTTTAACAGGGAAAATAAAGTAACTCCAGTAACTGTGCAGTGTGACAAAAATAGGAACAGGCCATTTGTCAACTGAAGCGAACAGTTGCAGTATAAACAGCCCTGCTGATTATAATGTAAACGCTATAGTTTTGTCACATCACTTCTAGTGTTTAAAATGACCCCTGAGCTCTCTTAAACTTTGCCGTTGTCATGACAATTAACGCATGTCTTGTTCTCTGTCTATTGAGTATGTTTGTTCTTAATAACTATAATGTATGAGAAATTATTTGTGGTCTGGGTGGAAACAATCTGGGGTCTGGATATGAACAGTGATGTGCTAATTGTATAGTCCAAACATTACATTTGACATCTGTGTCTGTAAGCTTAAGAAATTAGCATGACATTATCAAGTGAGTTGCCTTGAATTTGAATGGCAATTTGAATGCGAATTTTAGCTTATTTCACGTCTTTCTCCCCAACATCAGAATCTTCCCCTGTCACATTGCATTTTTGTTTTTCCTCCACACACACACAATTAATACTGTCAATTTCCATTGCATTTAAGATCAGGGCTTTTCAAATTAGACCCCCCCCCCCCCATTTGGCAGTGATGTTGCTGGCATTGAAACAAAGGACATCCCTTCCTCAACAAACAGTTTTTCAAAGGCCCAACAGAGCAGAGGGAAAGTTATCCTACTCCCGGAGGGACAGATTCTTTGTTCCTGGCACAATAGCAAACATCTCTGGGAACATCAGAGGAGCAGTGAGTATTTCCAATCCCCCCACACAAATGAGAGAAGAACACTCTGAGTGTTATTATGGTTATGAGGAAGGGATCATACAGTGTACGTGCACAGCAGACGTACAAATGTGATGGTTGCTTACAGTACTTACAGCATTGCAAAAAAATATAAGCAAGAGAAACTCACTTTTTCATCTGCACACACACACGCACACCTGTGGCCTTTGCCTTAGATAATAAAACCACAAACAAAAGTGGGATGGTACTTGTCATGGATTGAACATTAAAAACTGTTCCTCCAACTGTTCCTCCAACTGTTCCTGAGCCTTAAAAAAGTTATACACCATTTTAGAATATACATTATTAAAAAGGGACTGTATTAAAGATTACATTTTCAATGAAGTTTGCCCAAAAACGAAATTGTCATTATTTTCTCACCCTCATGTTATTTCAAACCCTGAAATTGACCAGGCCCAGGTTAGCTGTCATTGACACCAATGCCACTGCACAAACAAACATGATGTGCCAGTTCAGATATGCCAAAAATATGAGGGTGAGTTCATTTTTGGTTGAGCTTTTCCTTTAAATGAATTTCCCTTAAATAATTAGAGTTAACAGACTTAAAGAAGTCATGTTCTCTTGTCTCATGAAAAATACGTAAATACATAAGAAACTGATCAAGGTCAAGTTTTTTCAAGATGAAAACAACTTGACCTTGGGTGCATCTCTCTATCAAGGGGAGTTTATTTGTCATCAGAGACTCCAATGGCAATACATCAAGCCCAGCAACTCACCTTGGTATTTACTATCAGAGCACAGCTCACTAATATCATTATAGATTATACAGTAACGTTAACCTGGGATTTACAGCGCTTTATGGCTTTGGGATTGCTTGACCCCTTCAGTCCATAAAGGAGAATGGAAATGATTTTTCCAAGCATTATATGCTTTCCAACCCTATTTTAGTGTGTTTTACTCTGTTAAACTGCACACAGATGAATTTCAATGTGAAATAAGACATCAAATTTTATATGTTAACCTACTCAAGAAATAATCTGACGATTAACTAAAATTAGCATAAAAGAAAAAGGAAAAAGTCCATAGTCACAAAAGGTGGAATCTGAGAAAAGAATATACACTTATATTAGAAAAAAATGACAGAATGCCCAGGATTATTTTATAATTAGTAGCAGGTATTTTCTAAAACCCAGATATCTTTTTGAGGTATCTAAGTTTAGGAGGTGTTGTGGGGGGTGTTGTGTGTGGGGGGGTAGTAAGCATTTGCTCTCCCATGTAATTAGGGGTCCAATTAAAAGGATGCTTTAATGGCAATTCCACTGGAAAAACACTGTTGATGGCAGAGATAATGATTTTGATTATTCATGAAGTACCATTCGGGACGTACTGAGCAAGGCCTATGATCATTGCTGCAGGGTATTCTCACTTCTTACAAGTGGAGATAATTGTAATAAAGCACATGTTTAATTAGTGTTATTTTTATGTATGGCATATTATAATGAGGTGCAGATTATCTGTGCATTAGCCATGATTGAATTCATGTCCTTTAACACTCCTTAAAGAAACATTCAGTATAATTGGCATGTCCACCGAGTAAATGCGGCTCCTACATGTGCATTAAAATTGTGTTGTTGTTGTTGTTGTTGTTGTTTACTTTATCCCATGAAAGGATCCTCTAGACCAGGCCTATTAAAATTGAAATTTTCAGTGGCCCATGTGAGGTTGTCAGTTGTCTTAGGGGGTGTTCACACCAAACGCTTTTTGTGTCTGTTTTTCAATTGTTTTCTTTGTAAACTTGCGCTAGATGGACATTGCGCCACATCTTGATGTTTTTTTACAGGGTCTCCTTCATGAGCACCAGGTATTTTATACGCTTTTAAAGGTTGCGGTACAAATAATCATGATTGGTCATTTGGACAGAAGGGGAAGACTAAAGACCTAAAATCATGGACAATGGACATGCGTGACTTCGGAGAAACAGAAAAGTTCTATTCGTTAATTAGGTCAAGAAATGTGATTATTAAATTATTGCAACTATATAATATTTTTTTTTTTTATATATATATATATATATATATAAATATCAGTCTGATTTACTCTCTCTGTTATGGACCAATTTTGAATGCACTTTTTAGTTGATTTTTTGTCTCAAGTTACATGTTTTTTATTTATTTTTTATTAATTTTTTTTATTTTTATGAATTTTTTATGTGTTATTTTTATATTTTTTATATAGTGAACAAATATCATAGGCATACTATAACACGATATCTGTAAATAGAAGCTTTTCGATGACAAAACTTTCTGGCTTTGCCTGCATACCCTGAGGATTTTTTCCATCTGGCCCACTTGTTGATGAAGTTGACTAGCCCCGCTGTAGACTAAGCCAAAGATGTAGTCTCACGCAATTTCAAGCAGAGATGTTGTACGCATGGAATAGTTGACCTTCAAGTCATTCCTAACCTGTATGATTTTCTGTCTTCTGGGAAACACAAAATAATAAATACTGAAGAATATACTGGCAACTCTTTTCCATATAATGAAAGGGAATGGGGACCCATGGTGTTTATCTCCAAAATGACTATATACGTATATATATATATATATATATATATATATATATATATATATATATATATATATCACACACACACACACACACACACACACACACACACTACCGATCAAAAGTTTTGAAACACTAAACAAAATCTAAAATAGATGAAAACTGTGTATATTTTAACATCTTCAAAGTAGTCACCCTTTCCCTAGAATTTGCAGACATGTACTCTTGACATTTTCTCAACCAGATTCTATCACCCTGGGATGCTTTTTAAACAGTATTGAAGGAGTTCCCATCTATGTTGGGCACTTATTGGCTGCTTTTCTTTATTATTTGGTCCAAGTCATCAATTTAAAAAAAAAATATATACATTATTATTAAATTTTAGTTTTATAATGAAATAAATTAATATGGTGGCACAATTATATTTTTGTCTACAAAACTAATTTCAAACATTTAAGCATACGCCTTTAGATCCAAAGATTTTTAAGATCATGAGAAACATTTCAGTCAAGTATTTCGAAACTTTTGACCGGTAGTGTATATATAAATGCAGATCAGCCACAACATTAAAACCACCTGCCAAATATTGTGTAGGCCCCCCTCATACCGCCAAAATAGCACCAACCTGCATCTCAGACTAGCATTCTGAGATGCTATTCTTCTCACCACAATTATACAGAACAGTTATCTGAGTTACCCTAGACTTTCTGTCAGCTCGAACCAGTCTGGCCATTCTCTGTTGAACTCTCTCATAAACAAGGCAATGATTGTTGGTGCCAGACGGGCTGATTTGAGTATTTCTGTAACTGCTGATCTCCTGGAATTTTCACGCACAACAGTCTCAGAAAAAAAAAAAAAATAACATCCAGTGAGTGGTAGTTCTGTGGACGGAAACACCTTGTTGATGAGAGAGGTCAACAGAGAATGGCCAGACTGGTTCGAGCTGACAGAAAGTCTAGGGTAACTCAGATAACCCCTCTGTACAATTGTAGTGAGCAGAATAGCATCTCAGAATGCACAACACATCAAACCTTGATGCGGATGGGCTACAACAGCAGAAGACCACCATAGTTGTTTATGTTGGTTTTAAGTATACCATTAAATTTATATTTACTGTTCAGCCAGTTCCCGCCTCCTCCTAGCCCGTCTTTATACTGTTACATTGGTGCCGAAACCCGGGATGGATTAGGGATGCGCTATCGTGGAGTCCTCGCCGCTGCCATCCGCCAGGGAGCCACGGCTGTCTGCCTAGGGACAGAGGGGTCGCTGTCGTCCGGCGAGAGCCAGAGGAACCGCGGCCATCTGCCGAGAAGTGGAGAAGTGGTTCTGTCCGCCAGGGGCCGGAGGATTCGCTGTCGTCCGTTGGGGGAGGCACGAGCTAGCATCCTCCAGAGCGGGGGAAGAGCGGTTGAGGACCGGGCGACAGCGCCTCTGCTCACCCTTTCCCTCTCCCCACGCCTCCCCTCGTCTCTCCCCCCAGGTTCACCGGAGGCGGGGTGGGCCACCGGCTGACAGAACGGCCAGAAGGGCAGTGTCACCCCACCCAGAGATGGGGGGGGGGGGGGAGTTAGTCAGACTGGTGGCACCCCGGCCTGAATCAGGCAGGGGAGGAGTGTGACAAGGAGGAGGGTGAGGCCATGCCGTGATGGAGCACGGCCGGTGCTGAATCAGCTGATCAGCGGGAGAGCGATATAACGGGGCGAGAGAGAGAGACGCACACGGTGCACTGAATGTTTGTTTATGTTGGTTTTAAGTTTACCATTAAAGTTTGTTTACTGTTCAGCTGGTTCCCACCTCCTCCTTGCCAATCCTTATACTGTTACACACACACACATATATATATATATATATATATTCAAAATCTAAATTCCAAGCCATACAATAGCGTTGTGTGTCAAAAAGACCCAATCCTTTAAACGATGGTGTCTTAAGATGCAATGGCAGACCTCATTCCTCATTTACTTTCATTATATGCAAAAGAGTGGTCCATACATTGTTCAGAGTTTTTACTTTTGTGTTCCACGGCCATAAACAGATCAAACTGTTCTCATCAAAGGTAACACTATAAAAGAAAACATTTTTAATATAACTGACCGTTCTCCATTTTAAGAAAATCAATTTTATTCCAACCAAATATTGCTGTGGAAAGTGCAGCAAGACAGCTTTGGCTCTAATCATTCTTAGAAAGGGATATTGCAAAACAAAGATAAATAGAGAAACCTTGTCAAGATTCTTCCTGTAATTTTCTTCACTATAAGAGAGGAAGTCACCAGGGCAGAAGTCTCAAAGGATGATATATATTATTCATCTGAAGGATTGCATTAAAAGACTGCAACATGATAATTTATTGGAATACCTTTTACATCAAAAACAGCAAAATACAAACGGAACTATAATGCAAAAACAAAATTATATATTATGTTAAATTATAAAGTATGTATAAATCATGGTTGTATTTGTGGTAGTGCCTTTATGCTAATTTAAAAAAAGAAAACAGTAAAAATAAAAATAAAAATAAATATATAAAAATAAATATATAAAAGGTACTAAAAATTGTCTTCATTTTTTAATGCAAAATAAAACACATTTTGAGGGGTGAAATGGTGTGGACATTTTGAAGTGACCTGCCAGTTATACTACAAAAAAACCTTAATTTTGTAAATAATGTACCAGTGTAGTAAAATCATTTAATTGTATAATCACTGAACACCTCTGGTGTTCAGTGATCCCTCTGTATTCCATTGAAATACTCATTCCCATCTGGCTGTCTCTTTTGTAGTAAAATGCCTTTGATAAATTGCCAAGCCATCTGCAAATGCACAGCATAATTTAACCTCTCACTAACTTCACTTAACTCTTGAGATATGTTCCTTTGCTCAAGCTCGGCAGACCCTAATGAATATTATGAGTACTAGACAGTAATAAATAAACAAATCTATTAATTCATAACCTCTACATAGACCTGGAAGACTGTGGAAATGAAGATGTCCTCAACGTGTACTTACACACCACCCAATGTAAAGAGTAATTTGATAGGAATCATTAAAGTGGAATTAGTCCTTGAATAATTGTGTCCCATGTGATTAATTAACCATAAACCCTCGCCACTAGCAGACCGCTGGTCGATCCGTTTTGTTTTGTTATGACGGAAAGTATCACAAGCCAGGATGAGAGGATATTTGTGAGCAAACGACCTCCCAGGAAGACTTCATCATGTAGACACTGTTCATTCATCATGAGCCAAACGTCCTGACAGCGGGTCGTAAGACGAGGTGGTTGACGAGCATGGCAATGAAAAGAGCCGCATCTCTCTGAAACACTTTAGCCATAACTCTCACATTTTAGCACAATGGCACACCCAGCCAACTCTTATTCAAATAATTATCTGAGACCCCTGCTGAAACAAACAGCTCAAATCCGCTATGGTGTTTTTTTTTTTTTTTGGTCTTAGCTGGTTTAAAGTAATAGTTCACCTTACAAGGAAAATCTGTGATTATTTCCTCACCCTCATTTTGTAATAAACACATATGACTTTATTTCTTCTGTGAAACACATAAGGTACATTTTTGGAGAATACTGTGGCACATAATGCCACATATAATGAAAGTGAATGAGGACTGGGGCTGTCAAGCTCCAAAATAACACAAACAAAAGCACTATGAATTTATCATTAAAGTTGTCCATACAAATAGTATTCTGAAGCCATTCGATGAATGTAAAGTGTGGTTCTAGCACACATACATTTACTTATGTTTGCAAAGACGTTAAAATATACAACACTGACATATTGACAGCATCTAAAATGTAAGCATAATTTTCAACACAAATATTTTGAGGCCTTATTTTGCTATTTTAAGTAACATAAATGCAGAAGTGATGGTTATCTCTGAATAGTTCAGATTCTAAGCTTTCAAATGATACCTCCTATGCCTGACTTATGTATACAGAGGCTTTAATGTTTTAAGCGTAAACTTTTTTCGTGATATAGCGCCACCTTTTGGACTTTTATTTAACTTTAAAATAAATGCAAATTCTGTAATAGTTTAATCATTACTTAATCATGAAATCTTTATTTTCTTTGCCATGCGACACAAAAAGAGTTTTCTGATTTTGCTGTGGCTAAAAAAAAAATAAAAAAATAAACCATAATATAAACCACAAAAGCACATTTCAAGAGTTCATTGGTTCATTTAGTCCTGAAGCGCATTGAGGTAAATGCATTTGGCATGTATTTGGCATGCTGTCAGCAATGGAGGGGATCAAGCACAGGACTGGGCTTTAGCTCTGCCTCCCTCTAGAAATGTATATGCTGGTGTTGCTGTTGGACAGTGTAATTGTAGAAATATGACTGATTTACATATTATATACATTTTGTAATATTTTGTTTGTTTTATTTATGTACAATCAATTATTATTCTCAACAAAACTTTGAGGACCCACTTCCTCCCTTGCCTCCTCAGAGGAAACACCAATGGACCATATTGTATGTTTCAGAATCTAATCAAATGTACAGATATGTTAGGGTAAATATTTTAACTGATTAAATGATTTAACTTTAAGGAACAGCCTGAAATTTAAGTTAGTTTTCACTGAAAATGCTGACATTCACCCTAGCTCTCCTTGGCACATTCATCAGAGAATCAGCGATGTTCGATCTGTGAATGAATCATTCTTTTGAGTCATCTCTTAAAAAAAAAAAAAATCAGTTTATCTAATCTAAAGACCTTTCTAAATGATTCATTCATGAATTGGACTGAATTGACCGATATTGACTTCAACTCCGTAATTCAAAGATCCAGTCGCAATGGTTAACAGCCAACTGGAAGGAAAGATTATCAGAGAATAATGAATTACATTTTTGTTTTTTCTCGCATAAAGCTATCATATGTCTTCGGAAGACTTGGAAAATTGCACCAGAAAAGATCACTTTCTGATGCTGTTTTTGTAATTTTGGAGCTTGACATAATACCATAAAGAGAGCAGCTCAAAATACATTTAAATGGTCAACAAACCAAAAATGACCACATACTGTTCATCTGTTTGCCTGTATTACAAGACAGATGTCTTTCACCCTATAAGTCCTTTTTCTGGGGTCCCTCCTCTGACGCAGGTGTTCTTTTAATAAGTGTGATGTACCAATGATCACACACCCTTGTTTTCCCAGTATCCACTTGTACAAGGGTAGTTGTCCATCCAAGCAATCAAGTGGTGGCTAACCAGGGTGTGCTGAGTCTCAGACGTGATGAAATCAGACAGGATGCAAATGTCTCCCAGCCGGTATGTAAAGAGGACACTGTGAGAGTTGTGGGTTAGGTTTAATATTAGCTCAATACACTGGGGTGTGTCAGATCCATGAACATCTCTTTAACAGTCTTGTGTAAGACGAGATTCATTATGCACAGAATGCTCTGATACATTGAAAAGGCATTCACGGGGGAATTCAACCAAGAGTGAATTGCACACGCTGACAGCAGCATTTATTTACACATGCTACCTGCTTTGTTTTAACACTTGATTCACAAAAATAATTGTGCAAATCTGCACTGACATGCCTGAAAATTAGTGCATTATAAATTAGTTCTATTTTTTTTATCATCTTTTGATGATATATTGGAATATAATACACTTTATAATAAAAGTTTAAATAAAACATCTGTGAGGTGTCATTTATATAATGTTAATATTTAAATAATACTGGGACTAAAACTAAAAGCCAGCCCAATAATTTCTGTCTCAGCCTCAAATACGCCCAACGATCTGAAGTTGCGTGATTTTAACACTAGGCTATGTACTTTAAAAACACTCTTTTTGTTCCATTCTGCTTTTGTAGTTCAACACACATTGTGTACAAGTGACAGTTTCATATCATTGATTCGCCCGGTGTTTTTAAATTAATTTAGAAGAATAGCAGGTTGTAAATAGGCTAAAATAGTTGCTGAATTTGCCAAAGTTCACAGGGTTCATGGCATTGTGTCTTAATTAAAGAGTTTGCAAAAACACAAATGTCCTGGCTTGATGCTTAAGTTTGACTGAAGACTATTTAGACATTTAGTTAAGACTTAATATCGCAAATTCCTCGAGCACATCTGAATATTACTCTTTATTTTAATAGTTGTGTATCTAAATATTTGGTACTTATTCCATCTGGAAGCAGGGCTTTACATTAATCATTGTCATGTGCTTATCATTCGGACAAGTAAATTGGTCATTCACTTGCCTGAGTAAAAAATTTGGACGAATGGAATAAAAAAGAAGAGTCTCCATTTCCATAATTTACAGCTAGTAGGGATCACATTAAGATTACAGTGCAAAAAGACGGTTTAACAGTTATTCCTATTACAGTCGTCAGTTAGCCAATTATTTTCCAAGTTGCAAACATAGTCTAGCCTATTTAATCAGCTAGTCTACACTAAAATTAACTAAATCTAAACTAAAATTAACAGGATTGTAACCCACTTGTCTGCCAAGTTTGGATGCATCAGACAGAACATCATCCTTCCAGGTAGGGATGCATATCCTCTCCTTTTTAAATTTGTAACTTGGTGTGTTTGATTCAGTTGTTCTCTTTTGAGATTTTCTTGCATGCTCTTCTTGCATGCACACACATGAGCGCTGCAAAGCCGCCAGACAGTGTATGGGTAACGAACTGGGTCAGTATTTGGTATTTTTTGATTCTGAAGAAAGAACAGTATCATTACTCCTATACAGTACATTATTCAATATTGAAATAGATTTACTGGTATGTTGATAAAAACATTCTGGGCTTAAGCCTCGGAAGCCCATCCCTAGCATCGCCCTTGGTTTCAATAGAGACTGAATAAGATTAATTTGTGAAGGACAAAGAGGAACAAGATAAAGCGAAACAGCAGAGGTCCAACACAGAGGTGTTAAAAAATACACAGCTAAGCAGCAGGACTTGAGGTGTGAGCCTGCAGAGCAAATCTGCAATAGCACATCTCCATAACTGCAGACATATCCTGCCAGGGACTCTCTTTGGAGTAGTGTGAGAGCCAAATCCCTAGCACAGCCAGAGAGACAGGATGCTCTGTGTGAAGTTCATACAACATAGACAGACACAACACCCTGAGGGACAAACATACAGACACATGCATCGTTTCATTAACCTGCAACTCCAAAAGGTATTCTTTGTTCCCTATCTGTCACTCACTCGATGTTGTGTCGATGTGGTGACACTAGGGGTCACAGTTGGGAGCCCGAAACACCTCTGGTCTTTGAAAATAGGCCAATGAAAATTGGCAAGTGGTATTTGCATACCACTCCCCCGATCATATGGGTATAAAAGGAGCTGGTATGCAAACACTCATTCAGATTTTCTCTTTGGAGCCGAACGGTCGATGTTCACTGAGCTGAATTCCTGCAGCTGTTCATTCACCCCTGCTGGATCTGACGGTGCATTTCAGCGGCTTCTCCCCTCTCTGCACTGGTGCACTGCAGAGAACGCCCCTGGGCGCTTCGGCAGAAATAAAAGAGTATATTCCAAAAAAGAGTATATTTCTCTAAAAGAGCAGCACACATGGAACGTCTGTTTAAAGACGTGTCTTTTTAAAGTTGCGGTCATTATTTCTTGCCTTCTGATGGTCACGATCGCTGTCTTTTGTGTCTGGGTGCAACCCACGTGGAGACAGCATTCGTGGATGGATCATGTACTCATTGCGAGAACATGACCATGGCAACGTTGCAGTCGCGGCTTGCCTTCGTAAGAAAGCAAGCCACCCCAGCGGCTCCCCGCCTCGGTCCTTCTACCTATGGGTATGAGGCCAGCGAGGCTAGCACTGGGGGCGATTTGGGGACCCCAATGGGACCACCACCGCCAGGTATCCCCCCACGGACCTCCCATTCCCCAGCGTGCTCGTCTGCCCCAATCGCGCTTCCGGATGAGTCCACTGGCTCGTCTCACGGCGAGTTCGACCTCTTGTTCGGAGCCCGCGAAGGTGATGAGTTCTCAAGTGCAGGATCGGAGAGCGGACTCGTCCAGACAGATGCGGGAGCCTCAGCTGGGCTCCCCCCCTTGGGTACGGTCGCCCAGTCACAGGCTGACGCGGAGATGACAGACATGCTTTCCCGAGCAGCCGCGAGCATCGGGCTAGAGTGGAATCCTCCGCTCTCCCCTGAACCCTCGTGGCTCAATGATTGGTTCCTGGGCTCACGGCGCCGCTCACAGCCACGCCTCGCCCCAGTTCCTTTCTTCCCGGAAGTGCACGAGGAGCTGACAAGGTCGTGTGAGGCACCTTTTACTGCCCCGTCCCGATCTTTCAGCTCCTCCGCCCTCACTACCCTCGATGGTGGGGCGGCCAAGGGCTATTCGGCGATCCCCCCTGGTGGATAAGGAGCTCACGGTGCACCTATGCCTGCAGAGCGCTGCCACCTGGCGCGGAACCCGTGAAAGGCTTCAAAGCGCCCCTGAGACAGGCGACCCAGTGACGACAAAACCCGCTGCTCTGGAGCTGGTAAGCAGACCACTCCATCCTCCATCCTACCTCGACACAGACCCTTCCTGCGGTTTGCATTCGAGGGTCGGGCGTATCAGTACAAGGTCCTCCCTTTCGGCCTGTCCTTGTCCCCTCACATCTTCACGAAGGTCGCAGAGGCAGCCCTTGCCCCATTAAGGGAAGTGGGCATTCGCATCCTCAACTATCTCGATGATTGGCTAATCCTAGATCACTCTCGGGATGTGTTGTGTGCACACAGGGACCTGGTGCTCTCGTACCTCAGCCGACTAGGGCTTCGGGTCAACTGAGGAAAGAGCAAGCTCCTCCCAGTTCAGAGCATCTCTTTTCTCAGCTTGGAGTTGGACTCAGTCTCGATGACGCGCGCCTCACGAACGAGCTGGCACACAGCTGGCCCCCTGGACTATGCAAATATGCATTTCCCCCAGTGAGCCTACTTGCACAGACCCTGTGCAAGGTCAGGGAGGACGAGGAGCAGCTCATCCTGGTAGCACCCTACTGACCCACCCAGACATGGTTCTCGGACCTCACTCTCCTCGCGACAGCCCCCCCCCTTGGTGAATTTCCCTGAGGAAGGACCTTCTTCCTCAGGGGCGGGGCACCATCTGGCATCCGCAACCAGACCTCTGGAATCCCCATGTCTGGCCCCTGGACGGGACGCAGAAGACTTAAGTAGCCTAACACCCGCGGTGGTAGACATGATCTCTCAGGCTAGGGCCCCCTCTACGAGGCGCCTGTATGCCTTTAAGTGGCATCTGTTTGCTAAGTGGTGTTCTTCCTGATGGGAAGACCCCCAGAGATGTGCAGTTGGATCAGTGCTTTCCTTCCTGCAGGAGAGGTTGGAAGGGTGGCTGTCCCCTTCCACCTTGAAGGTGTACATAGCCGCTATAGCAGCACGCCACGACACAGTGGATGGTAAGTCCTTAGGGAAGCACGACCTGATCATCAGGTTCCATAACCCCTCCAGACCGTGCCTCGTTCCATCATGGGACCTCTCTGTAGTTCTTCAGGGTCTACAGAGAGCCCCCTTTGAGCTTTTGCAGTCAGCTGAGCTTAAGGCACTCTCCTTGAAGACTGCCCTCCTGACTGCGCTCACTTCCATCAAGAGGGTGGGAGACCTACAAGCGTTCTCTGTCAGCAAAACATGCCTGGAGTTTGGTCCGGGCTACTCTCACGTGATCCTGAGACCCCGACCGGCTATGTGCCCAAGGTTCCCATGACCCCTTTTAGTGATCAGGTGGTGAACCAGCAAGCGGTGCCCCAGGAGGAGGCAGACCCAGCCCTGACGTTTCTGTGTCCGGTGCACGCTTTATGCATCTATTTGGATTGCACGCAGAGCTTAGAGTCTCTGAGCAGCTCTTTGTCTGCTTTGGTGGACAGCGGAAAGGAAGCACTGTCTCCAAGCAGAGGATCGCCCACTGGCTCATTGACACCATAACAATGGCATATCACTCCCAGGACGTGCCGCCCCTGGCAGGGCTACGAGCCCATTCTACCAGGAGTGTGGCGGCCTCCTGGGCCTTGACCAGTGGTGCCTCTCTAACAGACATTTGCAGAGCAGCGGGCTGGGCAACACCCAACACCTTTGCGAGGTTCTACAATCTCCGGGTGGAACCGGTTTCCTCCCGTGTAGTGGCAGGCACAAACAGGTAAGTCCGGGACAGCTGGCCGGGTGTATCGCTTGCGTACAGCACATTTCACCTCTCTTGAGCTGAAGATGTGCGCTGTTGACTGTGTTCCCTGGATGATTTTCTCCGAGCCCTGTGGCAGACGAGTTTGTGGAGAAACTCGCTGCCGGCTTAGTACATGTGCTAACTAAGCCCTGTACTGGGGTAGGTGCTCTGCATGTGTTGGTTCCCCATAGGTAACCCCATGCGACGTATAACTTCCGCTAATTTGTTTCCCTGTTGGTAAACTGCATCTTCCTTGGGCAGAGGCCCCTCTGCCCCAGTCACCATGTTTGTAGAAACTCCTCCCCCGTAGGGTAGGACCTACCATGGGATTTCTTCACATGACATACTTCCGACAAAGCAAATTTCACTCTTTTTTGTGGGAGAGGAAAAAAGAGAGGATAAGAGGCCATGACTGGGCTAGCCTTTCTCTATCTTTTGAGCAGTTGACTTGTCCCCGAAGGGCCGTTTGACACTCATAACAGCATTGGGGGAGGTTACGTGTCAGCCTGGTGTGCTGGCTATGAGGCACACAGTGGTCTGCCCGTCACACACTGCCAGTTCACGTAACATAATTCAGCCAGTTGTGGCGTTTTGTATAGGGACCCGTAGTGTCACTACATCGACACAACGTCGCGTGAGTGACAGATAGGGAACATCCTGGTTACTTGCGTAACCTCCGTTCCCTGATGGAGGGAATAAGACATTGTGTCCCTCCTGCCACAACGCTGGACTACCTGCTGAAATGGCTGGGACCTTGTCTCGGCTCCTCAGCACAAAACCTGAATGAGTGGTTGCATACCAGCTCCTTTTATACCCATATGTTCGGGGGAGTGATATGCAAATACCACTCGCCAATTTTCATTGGCATTTTTTCAAAGACCAGAGGTGTTTCAGGCTCCCAAGAGTGACTCCTAGTGTCACTACATCGACACAATGTCTCATTCCCTCCATCAGGGAACAGAGGTTATGCAAGTAACCATGACATTTTTCTCTGTGCCACATTCTTACCACCTGTACTCTACAAATAAATTTTATTTTAATGGAAAGGCTCACCCAAAAATAAATATTTGGTCTTCATTAATTCACCTTCATGTTGTTTTAATCCTATATGATTTTTTGTATTTTTATTTTATTTTTATTTTTTTTTTTGTGGGACACAAAAGAAGAGGTTTTGAAAAATGTTCATACTGCACTAACAAAAGCGTACAGTGACCAGGGGCCGTCAAGCTCTACAAAGGACAACAACAACAACAAAAAGAGACATAAAAGTAAAAGATAAAACTCATGCACTATAGGCTATGCCAAGCAGTCTGAAGCTAAATTATAACTGTGTGTTATAAAATTGTAACCGAAATTCAGTAAAACTTGCCATGATTGGTTATGAGATGCAACAGATAATATTGCTCAGTTGGTGTCATTTACACCAAACCTACCACATCACATTTTCAAATGCCAAATTTAAAATGCGCAATTGTATTCAGGGGAAATATTATTCCTTTAAAACTCCAAATAAAGTCTTACAACTTTAACGTTGTCATGTGTATTTTGTTGATTCATGTCATTTATTTTGAAATGTTTAGTTGCTGTTCCCCTTGTCATGTCATTTCATGTTTTCCCTCCATGTTCATGTGTCATGTTTTCATTGGTTTATTGTTTAATTATCTTGTTAGAGTTCTGTTTGTTCATTGGTTTATGTTCTCCCATGTCTTGTATTTAAGCCCTCATGTTTTCCATTGTCCTTGGTCAAGTATTGAATGTATGTGGATGTGTTTTGTGTTAGCCAAGTCAAGCCAGGTTATGTTTATGTCAAGTCAAGTTTTAAGTCATAGTCAAGTTCATGTTTATAGTTTATGTTTCATGTTTGTAGTAAGGGTTATAGGTTATCAAATTTGTAAATAAACTGCACTTGGGTTCTCTACAATTCGTCATCGTCTTCGTCATTGCCAGCAGCCAGCATCGTTACAAACATTGCAAGTATTTTCGATAAGAACAGTGTCCGCTTAAGCCGAGGGTAGTGTCATAAACATCACTATAGATAGAACACAAGATGGAAATGTTCTGATTAAATTTATTAAAGGCTTCCCAAAACACATTTGCAGATTTTGCAACATGATCACACGGCAAGTCAACATGTTGTAACTGAATGTTCCTGACAATCTACCCACTGTTGCCAATTTAGCGACTTTGTCACTAGATTTAGTGACTTTTTGACCCCCTTTAGCGAGTAAAAGAGCCATCTAGCTACTAGCGACAATTTTAGCGACTTCTGTAGTCTGCTGTAGCGACATTCTTCCATATCTGGTGACAGAAAAAAACATCAGCTCTATTGTGAGTGATGTCTCATTTTTCTCTGTGTTCTAGCACCCCGTTATGTTTCAAGTAATATGACTGACCTACATGTCATCAGTAGTAGGACTTATGTGCAAACGGATGTTCTATAAATCAAATGACTGACGAGCTTTCTTGTTGTTGGTATTTCTGGCGACAGTCTCAACCTCAATTCACATGCATGCTCTCCGTTTAGACAAGAAAAGTCAGCTTAAAGTGATAGAAGAGCATTAAGAAATTATCTAGAGGGGCAAGAGAGTGAAAGAGAGAAATAGTAAGTGATATGAACAGATCTCTGATGTCACTGTCAAAAATCATTGTGACACCATAACATTGGCACAAGTAATAAGCACTGATGGTTCAGCATCACACACCAGATATGTTCAAAAATAAGATATATTACATAAACTCAGCAAAAAAGAAACGTCCTCTCACTTTCAACTGCTTTCATTTTCAGCAAACTTAACATGTGTAAATATTTGTATGAACATAAAAAGATTCAACAGCTAAGACATAAACTTACAAGTTTCACAGACATGTGACTAACAGAAATTGAATATTGTGTCCTTGAAAAAAGGGGGGGTGGGGGTCAAAATCAAAAGCAACAGTCAGTAATGCATTAAGTACTGCAGTGCATCTCGTCCTCATGGACTTCACCAGATTTGCCAGTTCTTGCTGTGAGATGTTACCCCACTCTTCCACCAACGCACTTGTAAGTTCCCAGACATTTCTGGGGGAATGGCCCTAGCCCTCACCCTCCAATCCAGCAGGTCCCAGACATGCTCAATGGGATTGAGATCCGGGCTCTTTGCTGGCCATGGCAGAACACTAACATACCTGGTGGCATTGTCAAGCTGAAGGGTCATGTCAGGATGAGCCTGCAGGAAGGGTACCACATGAGGGAGAAGGATGTCTTCCCTGCAACATGTATACATGTTGTCATCTATCGCCCTCCAGGTCAGCTGACAAAATTTCTTGAGGAGTTGGATGTCCTGTTGTCCTCCTTGCCGGAGGATGGTAGGCCACTTGTGGTTCTTGGTGATTTCAACATACACCAAGACAAGCCCCAGGCCACTTTATTGAATACTCTCCTGGCCTCATTTGACTTGGAAAAACTACACACCACAGCAACTCACAGATCGGGCAACCAGCTGGACCTCATCTTTACACGTAACTGTACCAACTCAAATATTCTTGTTACTCCTTTACATGTCTCTGATCACTACTTTGTTCAATTCAACATGACCCTCCCATCTACATTAAAACAGACTCCATCATTGGTTTCCTTTCACCGTAACCTCCGTTCCCTCTCACCCTCTCACCTTTCCACTGCTGTCTCGACATCTCTTCCTACACAAAATGTATTTACCACGCTTAATGTAAACACTGCCACAGACACACTAAGCTCTACTTTAACAACCTGTCTAGACAACATCTGTCCTATCTCCTCTAGGCCAGCACGTGCTACACCACCCAGCCCCTGGCTGTCTGACGTCCTTCGTGAACATCGGACTGACCTCAGGGTAGCTGAGAGGAGATGGCAGAAATCTAAAGATCCAGCAGATCTAGGTAAATATCAGTCCCTGCTTGCAACTTTTTCAGATAACGTTAAATCTGCAAAAATCCTATTACCAGAACAAGATCAACAGCACCACAGACACTCACAGCTCGTTTAGAACATTCAACACACTTCTCTGCCCTCCCCCTCCACCGCCTGACACTTCACTGACAGCAGATGTCTTTGCCACATTTTTTACTAATAAGGTTACAACCATCAGCAATACATTCTCAGCACCACACCTTGTCAAACACCTGTCTCCTGTATGCAACTCTTCTGTCTCTATGTTCTCTCCTCTGACTGACACTGAGGTCTCTAAACTCCTCCTCTCCAACCACCCCACTACCTGGTCCCTTGACACCATTCCATCTCACCTTCTCCAGGCCATTTATCCATCCATCCTACCTGCACTCACACACATAATTAACACATCTCTACTTACAGGCACTTTTCCCACTAAATTTAAGCAGACTCGAGTAACCCCGCTGCTGAAGAAACCCGCATTTAATCCCACACAAATAGAACACTACAGACCAGTCTCTCTCATCCCATTCATGGCAAAAACACTTGAAAAGGCAGTTTTCAATCAAATCTTTGCCTGTCTCTCACAGAACAAGCTGCTGGATGACAATCAGTCAGGCTTTAAAAGTGGACACTCCACCGAGACTGCCCTGCTGTCTGTCACTGAGTCGCTGAGATGGGTGAAAGCTGAATCCAGATCATCAGTCCTGATTCTGCTGGACCTTTCTGCAGCCTTGACACAGTCAACCATCAGATCTTACTCTCTATCCTCTCCTCGCTGGGCATCACAGGAACTGTACTTGACTGGTTTAATTCCTATCTCTCAGGTAGGTCCTTCAAGGTAGCCTGGAGAGGTGAGGTATCCAAGCCACATCAGCTACTTACTGGGGTACCTCAGGGATCAGTGCTTGGGCCACTTCTCTTCTCTATATACACAACATCACTGGGACCCATCATTCAGGCACATGGTTTCTCTTACCACTGCTACGCTGATGACACACAACTCTAATTGTCTTTCCAGCCCAACGACACCACAGTGACTGCTCGAATTTCTGCCTGCCTGGCAGACATCTCGGCCTGGATGAAGGAGCACCACCTGCAACTCAACCCAGCCAAGACTGAACTCTTTGTCTTTCCAGCCAACACTGCTGTTGAACACAACATCACCATGCAGCTGGGTGCAACTACAGTAACGCCTTCCAAATCGGTTAGAAATCTAGGGGTAACCATCGACAACAGACTAAATTTCACAGACCACATCTCAAAGACCGCAAGATCATGTAGATTTACACTCTACAATATCAGGAAGATAAGACCCTTCCTCTCTGAACATGCCACACAACTACTTGTCCAGTCACTTGTCATAACTAGACTGGACTACTGTAACACTCTCATTGCAGGCCTCATTGCAGGGCATTGCAATGACAACAAGCTCAGTCTGATGATGCTGTGGCACCGCCCCAGACCATGACAGACCCTCCATCTCCAAATTGATCCCGCTCAGGCCTTGATGTAACGCTCATTCCTTCGATGATAAACACAAGTTTGACCATCACCCCTTGTGAAAAAAAACTGCGACTCATCAGTGAAGAGCACTTTTTGCCAGCCCTGTCTGGTCCAGCGAAAGTGAGTTTGTGCCCATAGGCAACAGTGTTGCCGGTGATGTCTGGTGAGGACTTGCCTTACAACAGGCCTACAAGCCCTCAGTCCAGCCTCTCTCAGCCAATTGCGGACAGTCTGAGCACCGATGGAGGGATTGTGCATTCCTGGTATAACTTGGGCAGTTGTTGTTGCCATCCTGTACCTGTCCCACAGGTGTGATATTCGGATGTACCAATCCTGTGCAGGTGTTGTAACATGTGGTCTGCCACTTCAAGGACAATCTGCTGTCCTTCCTTTCTCCCTGTAGTGCTGTCTTAGGTGTCTCACAGTACGGATATTGCAATTTATTGCCCTGGCCACATCTGCAGTCCTCATGCCTCCACGAAGCATGCCTAAGGCACATTCACGAAGATGAGCAGGGACCCTGGGCATCTTTCTTTTGGTGTTTTTCAGAGTCAGTAGAAAGGTCTCTTTTAGTGTCCTAAGTTTTTATAACTGTGACCTTAATTGCCTACCATCTGTAAGCTGTTAGTGTCTTAACGACCGTTCCACAGGTGTATGTTCAAAAATTGTTTATGGTTGGAAAACATTGTTTAAACCCTTTACAATAAAGATCTGTAAAGTTATTTGGATTTTTACAAAATTATCTTTAAAATACAGTGTCCTGAAAAAGGGACATTTCTTTTTTTGCTGAGTTTATATATATATATATATATATATATATATATATATATATATATATATATATATATATATATATACTGTATTTAAGGGATAATGTACATACAGCCGGTTGTTATCGCACAGTAAACCCTGACAGTGTATATACAGTTGTGCTCAAAAGTTTGCATACCCTGGCAGATAATTGTGAAATTTTGGCATTGATTTTGAAAATATGACTGATCATGCAAAAAACCACACTGTCTTTTTCCAGAGCAGCCTGTATTTCTCCTGAGGTTACCTGTGGGTTTTTCCTTTGTATCTCGAACAATTCTTCTGGCAGTTGGGGCTTAAATCTTTCTTGGTCTATCTGACCGTGGCTTGGTATCAAGAGATCCCCGAATTTTCCACTTCTTAATAAGTAATTGAACAGTACTGACTGGCATTTTCAAGGCTTTGAATATCTTTTTATGTCCTTTTTCATCTTTATAAAGTTTCATTACCTTGTTACGCAGGTCTTTTGACAGTTCTTTTCTGCTCCCCATGGGTCAGTATCTAGAATGCTCAGTGCATCAATGTGAGAGCTAACAAACTCATTGACTATTTATACACAGACACTAATTGTGATTTTAAAAACCAAAGGTGTGGAAAATTAACCTTTAATTGCCATTTAAACCTGTGTGTGTCACCTTGTGTGTCTGTAACAAGGCCAAACATTCAAGGGTATGTAAACTTTTGATCAGGGCTATTTGGGTGATTTCTGTTATCATTATGATTTAAAAAGGAGCCAAACAACTATGTGATAATAAATGACTTCATATGATCACTATCCTTAAATAAAAGACAGTTTTTTTGCATGATCAGTCATATTTTCAAAATCAATGCCAAAATGTATGCCAGGGTATGCAAACTTTTGAGCACAACTGTATATATATATATATACACTGCCGGCCAAAAGTTTGGAATAATAAACAGATTTTGCTGTTTCCTTAGGAAATTGGTAATTTTTTTCACCAAAGTGGCATTCAACTGATCACAAAGTATAGTCAGGACATTACTGATGTAAAAAACAGCAACATCACTGTGGCAGCGGGGCGTGGTCAAGCATCTCTCCAGAGAGAGAGAAAGTAGTAAGGGCGCTTACACCTGAGTTAAATTATGTCTAACACCTGTCTCTAATTTCAGTGAGCACGGGGAGAGCGGCATAAATAGAGAGCCACACCGCAGGTTGGGGAGAGAGCCTGGGCACCAGAGAGCCGAGTATGAAGCAAAGAGTTTCATTATTACAAATGTTGAGAGTTTATTTTGTGAAGTGGTGCATGTGATTTCGGATGAGCTTAGTAAACAAGACAAAAACTCTGAGACTGTACTACTGCTGCAGAGAGAAAAATAAAAATCCTTACCTGAACCAGGAAAGCTGCTTCTCGCCTCCTCCTTACACTGAGCAGTGTTACAATCACTATTTGAAAAAAGTAATTTTTGATCAAATCTAGGCAGGCCTCATTTCCAGCAGCCATCACTCCAACACCTTATCCTTGAGTAATCATGCTAAATTGCTAATTTAGGACTAGAAAATCACTTTCCACTTTATCAAACACAGTTGAAAGCTATTTGGTTCGTTAAATGAAGCTTAACATTGTCTTTGTGTTTGTTTTTGAGTTGCAACCGTATGCAAAAGACTGACATGTCTTAAGGTCAATATTAGGTCAAAAATGGCAAAAAAGAAACAGCTTTCTCTAGAAACTCATCAGTCGATCATTATTTTGAGGAATGACGGCTGAAATTGCCAAAAAACTGAAGATTTCATACAAAGGTATACACTACAGTCTTCAAAGACAAAGGACAACTGGCTCTAACAAGGACAGAAAGAGATGTGGAAGGCCAGATGTACAACTAAACAAGAGGATAAGTACATCAGAGTCTCTAGTTTGAGAAATAACTGCCTCGCATGCCCTTAGCTGACAGCTTCTTTGAATTCTACCCCCTCAACACCAGTTTCATGTTCAACAGTAAAGAGAAGATCCAGGAGTGCAGATCTTATGGGAAGAATTGCAAAGAAAAAGCCACTTTTGAAACAGAAAAACATAAAGTAATGGTTAGAGTTGGCAAAGAAACACAGACATTGGACAACAGATAATTGGAAAAGAGTGTTATGGATGTTAAACCCATTGAGCTTTTGTGGGATCAGCTAGACCATAAGGTGCATGAGAAGTGCCCGACAAGACAGCCACATCTATGGCAAATGCTAGAGGAAGCGTGGGGTGAAATGTCACCTGAGTATCTGGACAAACAGACAGCTAGAATGCCAAGGATCTGCAAAGCTGTCATTGCTACACGTTGAGAATTTTTTGATGAGAACTCTGAAGTAGTTTAAGAAGTTCTGGAAAAAAAATAAAAATTAAATTGTAATAGTAATTTTTCACATTATTAATGTCCTGACTATACATTGTGATCAGTTGAATGCCACTTTGGTGAATAAAAGTACCAACTTCTTTCTATAAGAGCAAAATCTGTACATTATTCCAAACTTTTGGGCGCCAGTGTAAATATATATATATATATATATATATATATATATATAATATACAGTATATATATGTACACTACCGGTAAAAAGTTTTGAAACACTTGACTGAAATGTTTCTCATGATCTTAAAAATCTTTTGATCTCAGGGTTTTTGTTTTTTAATATCTTAAATGTTTGAAATTAATTTTGTAGACAAAAATATAATTGTGCCACCATATTAATTTATTTCATTATAAAACGAACATTTAATAAAATAAAAAAAAATTTTAATAGATGACTTGGACCAAATAATAAAGAAAAGCAGCCAATAAGTGCCCAACATAGATGGGAACTCCTTCAATACTGTTTAAAAAGCATCCCAGGGTGATACCTCAAGAAGTTGGTTGAGAAAATGTCATGAGTACATGTCTGCAAATTCTAGGCAAAGGGTGACTACTTTGAAGATGCTGAAATATAACACAGTTTTGATTTATTTTGGATTTTGTTTAGTCACAACATAATAATCATAGTTCCATTTATGTTATTCCATAGTTTTGATGACTTTACTATTATTCGAAATGTATAAAAAAAATTATAATAAAGAATGAGTAAGTATTTCAAAACTTTTGACCGGTAGTGTATATATTTCTTAAAATTTCTTCTTAAAATAAAAATAATCATTGTTTAATGTCAGAGAGAGGACCTCTAGCAGAAATCTAGAATGTTTTCTCTGAGGCTGCCACTAACCACATTTTAGAGGTTCAAACGGAGGAGTAAATCTCTCCCAGGAAACCACACTAACCAAGCTATTTATGCCAAAGCGAACCTGTGTTTAAATTGTATATGCAGTTAAAGCCACTTAAAGGTTGAGTGAAGCACAGTTAGATTCTCTGTTAACATTCAGAGGACATGGCAGAACTGTGCACCATGTGTTCAATAATGCAAGCTCAGACAGCCTGTCACACTCATACCGCAAATTAAGCATTTGCAACATTTTTAGCAGTGCTATCATGCCGGAGCACATGCTGGAGACTTGTAGATGTCTGATGGAACAAACAAGCATGTCACACAAACCAGATCCCTTATGGTAAACAATAAACAAATGGCAGAAATACTGTACTTGTGTTATAAGATTTTCCTTATCAGGTGCTTAAAGCAATTTACCCTTATGTACATACATAAACTAATTAGTAATTTACTTATTTGTCATTTAGCTGGCATTTTAGCAAATTACAACAGACCTAGAGATATTACAAGGACAACCCTGAATGGATCACCCTTGCAATGTCTGAGTCAACAATCTTTGATTTTCAAGCACCAATCTTAAACCTCAAGGCTGCACCTAACCCCACTCCCTAGTCTTGCATAGCCAGACTTATTGGCATAACATCTGGTCCACTGTGCAGTTTATTCTGGCAAAGACCTGCCAATTTAGACAAGAAGAAATAGTTTTAACAACATTTAAAACAACCAAATAAAGTAAATTTTGTTTTAATGTTATGGCTGGGTAATTCTGAAAATATATGATACACAACAGTGTCTGTCTGCAAACGGCTATACAGAAAGCAATAAAAAACGTAAAATATTAGTAATTAATCAATTCATCTAAAAGTAGATAGTACAGATTATTTCACATACATAACTCAGAAAAGAAAGTAGAATATATAGTTATCCTCCTATAATTCTCCTTGTAAATGTCTAGTTTACTTGTATAGTTTACAAAACTGTTGATAATTTTTTGAAGACTTTTGCCACTTACATAGCAAATGTCGGCTAATTCATATTTATTTGTTCCTCAAAAGCTTTAAACATGACTTTATTGCCAAGCAGCCAGAGACATTATAGTATACTGTATGATAAGATGGGTCACTCGTATAGATATTTATGGGAGAAATTGTAATGCTTATTAAGGCGACTGTAGAAGTGGAAGTGCTATTTGATTGTAAGCTTGAACAACCGTTTTGGAGATTTCAGGAAATGGGGAGATTTCCACATTCAAGTAGATATAAGAGCGCTAATTGTATCAATAGAAAATTGCTGCTTGGACCTGCTCACCCTGACTCCTGGAAGTTGCGTAAAGCCATCGAATCTGATTAGAGTTTGCCAGATTGAGAAAGTGCTTTCCAGATGGTGAGTTAATTATTGTGGATGGGTCATGGGTGTGTTTAATGCTATGATTACCCACCTCCTATCAAACTTGCTTTCAAGATTGTGCTCAAAATGGTTCCAAACAATATTAAATTGAAAAGACATACACCGTTTCACCTGAAATTGTAAATGTATACATATTAAATATTAATCAGATAAGCTGTTTCCATATACAAAAATAAGTTAATGTGCATATTTTGTTGTATTTGGCATTCTTGTACACCTTGGCAATGACTGCCTGTCATTCCAATTAAACTGCACTTGTACCCACCAAGACAAGAGCCATCTGAACCCATTTACTATCTCTGTAAGCTCTAAATTATGACTTTGTTCTGCTTAACTGGAAACATGAATATATTTTTTAATACAATCTGTGGTGTGAGAATCCTAGAAAACACAATTGTTGTGGTTTTTCTTCCTGCTTTTTCTGTAGTCTGATGGAGATTTGATGTTGGTACTTTTTCAAGTTTATTCAAGTTTATCCCCCTCTTGCCAGAACCACCACAATGGTGCTAGTATATCTTTTTGTTTCTCTGCCAACACATGGCAGTCGTAGATTGCCAAATTGTAGATAATTGCCGATGTTTTATAGGCATGCACTCTTATCATACTAAGGCCTTATCAAAGACAGGAGATGAGGAATCCTGAGCCATTTTGGAGTGAATGTGCACTCAAGGGTCTTTAACCCTCATGTTGTCATTTTGACCCGAAGAGGTTTTTTTTTATTTATTTTTATTACAATGCTAGTTAATGTTATCATATTGGACTAAAACTTTGCTCACACAGGGTATCACAACTTCTCCAATTATTTTTTTTATTTTTTTTTTCACCTTGTTACACTTTTGGTGTTCCCAGTCAAAACTTACCGGTCTATACAAGTTGCTTATAAATAAACCTCATTGTAGGCCTCATTGACCTTAGCTTACGCACTTCCATTTTTGAGTGAAAAAAACAAACAAACATTATTTGTGGATACTTTTGGCAATATTAAATAAAATATGAAAACATTATGTATTATTTATCACACTACCAGGAAGTTTGTTTTGAAATGCTTTTATTATGCACAAAATGACACAAAGTCGCACTTGTGTGGTTCCCGGTCAAAAATGACCGGCCATTGAAAATGAATGAGGGAGATCAAAAATATGTAGGGCTTTACTGGTTGTTTAGATTAGTGTTACTATCAGAAATAATTCATAATTATTTATTTAGTTATTAATTAATATTTAAATTAAATAATAGAATCTAACTCATTAAAACCTCATCTGGGGCTCCAGTAAATGTAGTGCACTACATTTAGGAGCAGGTTTGGTTATTAGCAATAATCAATAATTATCAAAGATAATTATTAATTATTAAAATCAATAGAACATTGATGAGAATCAATGTTAGCTTTTTTAATCCTTTAAATCAACAATTATCAAAGATAATCACTAATCATTAACATCTATGAAACATTAATTAAAATTAACACTAGCTTATTGATCCTTCAAATTCAACAATCATCAAGGATAATTGTCAATTATCAAAAATCAATAGAATATTAATAAGGATTAATATTGCCGGGGCACCACCCTGGAATCAGAGACTAATAACCAGATAGTATGACAGTCTCAATATTAGATTGTTTTCTTATGAAAATCGACATCCAAAGAATATCGATTTTCAGGAAACAAAAACAATGAATGAAGGCTTGAATCCGAGCACTGACATCCCGTCAGCATGTGACACAGGTGTATGCAAAACAAACCAAAACACTTCTCTTTGAAATATAACAAAGTTTATTTATGCAGTAATATCAATTAATAATTAATACAATGTAGTTAATAAACTTCCGACTTACAACTACAAACTATAAAGTGATATGATTAGATATGGTAATCAAAATAATCCTATAACACATCAGGGTGTGTGTGTGAGAGAGAGAGTGTGTTTGTGTGTGTGTGTGAGGAGGGATGCGCACAAAATGGCGGATGTGACTCTTGTGGAGAGTATGTCATGCAAAACTTCCGGCCAGAGAATATGGGCGCGAATGTGGGTGGAGAGAAACCTGTCAATGGCGTCTACCAGTTTACCGCATGTACCCGCTTGTATGATAGCTTAGGGACAAAGCTGAGCTTTATCACGAAGCTATCTACTAGCCAAAAATGTGTGCGAGAATGTTTGTGAGGGGTCGCGCACGCTCGCTCACGCGCGTGTGTGTGTGTGGTTAGTACGAGAGAGAGAGAATAAAGTGACGGCCCCAAAGCCGATTTCGTGATCGTGGGAGAGAAAGCAGCTGTTAGTTTATCTCTCAGAGACGCGGTGAACGGCGGAAATGCACAACAGTCCAATGTGGTTGGACTACAACAAAGAAGATCTCATTCGTGATAATTAATACCTTGATTATTAGCCACAATGAGCGGACTCTTTGGTCCGTAAACTGTACAAGCAATAACCTTGATACACAAGAATAACACACTACAATATTCTATCTCTGCCCAGACGTAAACCTCTTACTTGAATCGCATGAGGACACAGACGAATGTGTGTTCATCCATCCTTTAACTCCGACTTGGTTCCTCGAGGGTCGGGTGATGACGGGAGGCCGTTTCCTCACTCTGTTGGTGGGCGGTACAGCTGCTGATCCTCAGCAGGCTGGTGGAGAAACCAGCGATGTCGACTTGATTGAAGATGGAAGAGAAATCTTTTATCTCTTCACTTCTGCAGGCAAACAGATGAAGATGCGGATTGCTCAGCGGTCTCCTTCGGATCCGTCAGAGTGTTCGGTGGAACACAGAGTAATCTCAACTCATCCAGCGAGATGGAGATTGTATGGCCACAGTTTCAAGTCGGACATTACTTCCTTGTGCAACGAGGCTACACCTGAGAGCAGCGATGAGCTGCATCTACACACGGCGAGCAAAGTTGCTGGAAGCAAATCCCGGAAGCATCTCAGAGTTATTTCTACTCCCGATGACATCATGGTTTAGGGCCATTCTGTTGTGTGCCTCATCCAATAGGAGTTGAGAGTTAGATCCTTTAGTGAGCAAGGCTTCATGGGATTTGTAGTCTGTTTTGGACTCCCTTTGTTTGATTTTGGCGCGGTTTTTATCAGTAAGATTTATGATGGTGTATGTGGGCCTCAGTTAGCTTGTACGACTGGGTTAAGCCTGCCTTTGTCTTATATCTGAATACATGAGACCCAACAAATAAGAGAAAAATTTAGTGTTCAGTAGCATGCTCATCATGTTCATGTTCACATATGTGCATGTGTGCTTGCAAACAAAAAGGCCTCGGACCTGTGCTTACACACATACACACGTGCACTAACACACACACACGTGCAGGCACACACAAACACACACATGCTCACGTACACGCACAATCTTTTTTGAGTATTACATGCTTTCTTTTTCACAGAGATTAACTTTATCCTACCCTGAACTGCATCCAACATCCATCCAAAATTACCACACACACACACACACATACACACTAGCACACACACACAAACACACGTATGCTCACGCGCACGCACAAACTCTTTGAGCATTACAGGTTTTCTAACATGTTGGTGTTCACATATGTGCATGTGTGCCTGCAAACATAAAGGCCTCAGATCTGTGCACTCGCACATACACACACCTGTGCACTAACACACACTCACACACACACATGCGTTGAACATATGAACACACACATACATACACGCACAAAGTTTTCTGAGCATTACATGCTTTCTTTTTCACAGAGATGAACTCTATCCTACCCTGAACTGCATCCAACATCCATTCATCCATCCAACATTACCACACACACACACACAAACATGCATGCATGCACACACACACCAGAACTGTCTTTGCCCCACAGTGACTCCTCTCCAATAGAATCAGTAGAATTGTGGTGTTCCTGGTCAAAGATGACCAGCCATTGAAAATCAATGGGGAAAATCACAAAAAAACAGGACTTTTATTTTGAAATGCTTTTATTTTCTGAAAAGGGGCACAAAGTAACACTTGTGGTGTTCCCTAAAGATGGGCGATACCACTTATTTTCTTTTCGATCCGATACCAGTAATTTCAAGTCCAATATTGTCGATACCGATACCAATACCGATACTTCTATTAAATTCATTTTTTTTTGCAATTTTTGGGATAAAATGGGTAATTTAAAATGTAATTTTTAGTCATGATTCAAGTCATCATTTTATTTTATTTTTTTACATTTGTGAGCCTAAACAGAAAATTATTAGACTTCTGTTTTGTTTACCATTACAAAAAATAGCCATGGTTTCACTACAGTATCTACAGTTTAACCAGAGGCGTCATGAATGGATTGAGACAAATCGCACTGTTTACATTCTCTGTCTAGGGGAAAACTGTAATGTGTGAAACAGTGATGGCAATTGCGATAACTGGCATGATGAATAGACAGTATTCCTTGTTTTCTTGGCATGTTTCTGAAGACGAAAGACAAACAGATATGGTTTGTTTGGCAACATTTCCATAGTATCCGTCCAATCACTGTTATTGTAAATGGTGCAGCAACTCTCTCGTCTATGGGTTCTTCTCTTTTATAAAATTGTACATCCTCGTTCCCTTTCCTTGCATAATTTCTTCACAAATTTTCTGTGAAATATCATGAATATTTTTATTATGTACTGTGAGCATTTTTGGGTGGACCCTTCCCAAAATTCTAAAAAGCTGGCATTTAAAACACATTTCATTTTAATGTGAGGAGGCCTATATTTACAATTTGATGCCCTGTTCATTCTTTATTTATTTTAAATGCATCGACAGATTATTATTATTTTTTATATATATATATAGCCTACTGTCAGGTGTATTCTGTTGATTCATGTCTTTTATTTTGAATTCTAGCTCCTGTTTCATGTCATGTGTTCCTGTTTCCCTAGTCATGTGATTTCTGTTTTCCCTCCATGTTCATGTGTCATGTTTTCATTGGTTTATTATTTAATTATCTTGTTATCAGTTCTGTTTGTTCATTGGTTTATGTTCTCCCATGTCTTGTATTTAAGCCCTCATGTTTGCATTGTCTATTGATTGAGTATTGTATGTGATGGTATGTGTTTGTCAAGACTTGACTTGACTTGACTTGACTTGACTTGACTTGACTTGACAAGTCAAGTCAAGTCAAGTCAAGTCCATGTTTTGTAGTCAGGGTTATTGGAGTTCACGTTCTGTAAATAAACTGCACTTGGGTTCTTCATCTTCACGTCCTCGTCATCGTCATCATTGCCAGCAGCCAGCACACGTTACAGAATACTCCACCACCCATGGACCCAGCAGTTTTACTTCTGTGCTTACATCAGGGGAATCCTCCTCTGGAGGACTATGTTGAGGACTTCTGCGGTCTAGCCAGCCAGGTAGACTTCAATGAGCTTGCCCTCAAGGGTTGTTTTAGATTTGGACTAAATGAGTCCATTTCTTTTTTGATGCCTGGCGATCGCAGTTCCCTCAGCCTGGCTCAATATATTGACCTCGCCCTTCGATTTATCGGTTCCCCGTTCACTGTGGGGGAGGCGGATCCCGAGCCAGAGTCCCACGACATGGCCGCCGCCGAGCCAGAGTCCCACGACATGGCCGCCGCCGAGCCAGAGTCCCACGACACAGCGACGCCTCAGCCTGCTCCATGCCACGTCACAGCGACACCTCAGCCTGCTCCATGCCATGTCACAGCCACACCTGAGCAGTGGGACCTGGAGATGGTTCCCACCCTTATACCCACCTTTAGTTCTCCTGAGCAGGCAAGGGGAACTTTCGGCCCTCCGATCCCGCCTGGACCCTCTGAGCCCTGGACTTCGCTTTGGCCTGTCGGTCCCTCGACATTGCATCAGCTCAGCGTTCCCTCGGCTCCACTACGGTCCTTCAGCCTAACGGCTGTACCGGGGTCCCTCGTCCCTCTGGCTCCTCCTTGGTCTGTCGGTCACCTGGCTCCGCTTTGGCTCTCCGAGCCTCTAGCATCGCCTTAGTCCTCCCTGCCATCGGCTCCACCCTGGCCCTTCGAGTCTTCGGCTACTCTCCGGGCACCACGTTCCAAGTCTCTGCCCCTCGAGCCTCTCACGGCTCCACCTTCCATGGCTCCGCCCCTCGAGCCTCTCATGGCTTCACCTCCCACGGACTTTGCCCTGGTCCCATGCCCCTCGCCCTTTCTCGCCACGCCACGCCCCACACCTCAAGACACCCCCCCCCACAGAACTTTGAATTATGTCATGTATTACGTGTTTTGATTATGTGTTGGGGTGTCAGGAGCCACCCCTTAGTGGCCCAATCTCACACCCCACACCCACTCTGACCTTCACTTCACACAAACACCAACACTTCCTGCAACCCCCCTCCTCCCTCCTCCTTCTACTCAACCTGCCCTTAAGATCTGTGAAGAAGAGGTGTCCCATGTCTTCAGAAAACAAAAGATAAGGAAAGCACAAGGCCCAGATGGTGTTTCAACCGTGTGTCTTAGATCCTGTGCTAACCTGCTGGCCCCCATCTTCACACTGATTTTCAATAGATCACCGGAGCATTGTGAAGTCCCATGCTGCTTCAAATGCTCAATCATCATTCCTGTCCCAAAGAAACCAAAAATCACAGGACTTAATGACTACAGACCTGTCACCCTGATGTCTGTGGTCATGAAATAATTTGAGTGACTGGTGTTGGCCCACCTGAAGGACATCACTGGACCCTTTCTATGGAAGGATCCTTTTTGTAGACTTCAGTTCGGCTTTCAACATCATCTTCCCAGCTATACTCCAGACTAAACTACACCAGCTCTCTGTTCCCACTTCTGTCTGTCAGTGGATTACCAGCTTTCTGAAAGACAGGCAGCAGCTTGTGAGACAGGGGAAATTCACTTCCAGCACCTGTACAATCAGCACTGGTGCCCCCCATGGATGTGTGCTCTCCCCACTACTCTTCTCCCTCTACACCAATGACTGCATCACCAAGGACCCCTCTGTCAAGCTCCTGAAGTTTTCAGATGACACCACTGTCATCGGCCTTATCTGAGATGACGATGAGTCTGCATACAGAAGGGAGGTTAAACAGCTGGCTGTGGAGATGATTGTGGACTTTAGGAGGAACACCCCAACACTGACCTCCCTCACCATTCTAAACAGCACTGTGGCAGCAGTGGAGTCATTCAGGTTCTTGGGCACTACCATCTCAAAGGACCTGAAGTGGGAGAGTCACATTGACTCCATTGTGAAAAAGGCCCAGCAGAGGTTGTACTTCCTTCGCCAGTTGAGGAAGTTCAACCTGCCACAGGCGCTGCTGATACAGTTCTACTCAGCAGTCATTGAGTCTGTCCTCTACACTTCAATAACTGTCTGGTTTGGTTCAGCTACGAAATCAGATATCAGAAGACTACAAAAGACAGTTTGGACTGCTGAGAGGATTATTGGTTGCCCCCTGCCCTTCCTTCAAGAACTATACACTTCCAGAGTGAGGAAAAAGGCTGGAAAAATCACTCTGGACCCCACTCACCCTGCCCACTACCTTTTTGAACTGTTGTCTTCTGGCCGACGCTTCAGAACTCTGAGCACCAGAACCTTCAGGCACAGGAACAGTTTTTCCCTCAGGCTATACATCTCATGAACAGTTAAAACTGCCCCATTGAGCAATAATTATGTGCAATTCACAGTCTAGTCTTTTTATATTTATCCAACACATCCAACCTCTTCTGCCATTACATTCCCTTGCACTGTATATAACAGATTTGTATTTAGATTTGCACTACGTATGTGTGTGTGTGTGTGTGTGTGTGTGTGTGTGTGTGTGTGTGGGTGTGTATATATATATATATATATATATATAGTCTTATTGTGTATTCTATATATACTTTATTTTCTATTCAGTTTCTATTTTTTATTTTTTTTATTACATTTTTTATTATTTTTTAATTATTATCTATGTCTTGTTGCTGTTTTGTATTGTTGTGCACTGGAAGCTCCAGTCACCAAGACAAATTCCTTGTATGTGTAAGCATACTTGGCAATAAAGCTTGGCAATGATTCTGGTTAAGTGTCAACCAAGCCCCCCAGCAATGACACCTAGGCTATTTCAAATCTACTGACTTTGCATGGATGATTCAAAGAGAAATACAATACACAAAACACAAACAATTTTATTTAGTTAATTTACTTTTAGTAAGTTAATTTAGTTAGTTTTATTATCTATAACTTACACTGAACATGGAATACTCCATTTACAGTAATCACCTCATTCAAGGGAAGGCTACATGTTCACCTTCTTTAGAGATAGGTTTCAGCTCACTCTCTGCTGAGCTGAGACACATTTTGCACTGCTTCTTATGTCGTGTATTGAAAATATGTGCACAAAGAAGTGGCAAGAGCACAAGAAAACGATGTAAAACTGTCTGAAGATGTAAAAATGCAATCAAATGCAACCATTACTGATTAAAGTGTTTTATACCATTTCCAGTAATTTATACTGCTTGTTGCAGCAATATGAGCTTTGCATTAATGGCAGCAGTGGGTTGGGTTTGGTTGACCTTTGCATTAATGGCGGTGGTGGGTTGGGTTTGATTGACCCCTCAAAAAAATTGGTGCAACCTTGAGTTTAACCATGGGATTTAGTTAAACCATAGTTACCACACAATTAACTATGGTTACTACTACAATATTACTGTAGTAAAATCAAGCTTATGATTATTGTTTATGTTCATTGTAACCAAATAATAATATCCCTAGTTTTAAAAAAATAAAACAATAAATAGAATCAATATTTTTGTGTGAGGATTGATATTTCATCTATCAGTTTTGGAAGTATCGATCCTTTAGGATCCGCCCACTGTTAAATCTCACCATTGTGACAAAGAAAACTGGCCTAAGCCTATTTACACATTAACACTGTCACATAAAGAACATTTCATGGAACTAAAATACCAACACTGTTTATATTTATGTTAGATTTCTAGACAAACAACAAACCAAATCAACGAACACCTTGTGACAGACAGTATCTTTTTGCATGTGCCTTGCAAATGTGTGCTCTGCATTTGAAACACACAATGCTTGATGAAAGAAAGATCATCAAAGAAAGATACTATTGGAGAGGGGTCACTGTGGGGCAAAGACAGTTCTGATGTGTGTGTGTGTGTGTGTCAGAGCATGTGAGTGAAGCGGAGCGGTGTGACACTCCGCTCAATAATCCGCTCCATGTATGTGTGCTCCGCTCAGCTGCTCACGGCCTAAGCGAACGCTCCGCTCAAGTACCGCTTACACTCACCAGTAAAAAAAAGTTTGCTCAAATCCTGCCCCGACATGAAATGTCTCTGTAGTATACTTTTTCCAGGCACGCACACACACCTGAGCAACTGCCCCCATGCCCACATGGACTAAGGTGCCTGGTGAAATATACAGTAGGCTATATGCCGACATTTATTCAATTACGAAATGCTTAGTAACGTACACATCTGAAATTATGTGATTGCATTGTTGTGTTTTAGTATGTAAAATCTCGCTGTTTATTTTGTACTGGTTTACAATGGCTGTTAGATAATAGGGTCTACCAGACTTTCATTTGTAATCAGTCAAATATTTCTCTGTTAGCACAAACGCCACTGACCATCTTCAAATAATGCCTTAATTTTTATTCTTTTTTTTTTTTCTTTTTTTTCAGTTCTAAATTACCTTTATTTACTTTAAACAAGTCATCAAACATACGTCTACAAGTGATAAAGCATATGTGCGGTGGCACGGAAACTCGCATATGTGGAAATTCTGGTTTTTCAGATTAAACTGGATCTGAGTGACACAACCGACCCAGAAAACCACAACCTTTTAAACTTTAAAGTTTGTTCGAGTCGTTTATGGCAAAATTAAAGCATGGACTGGTATCAGGAAATACAGGTAAAAGTGAAATTTATAATTGTTCTTCAGTTGTCTCCACGGAATGATTATTAGGCTACTGTAGATTTGATACATTAATAGGTTACTGATTTAATGCTATCAGACTTTAGGTCTGTGAATTAAAATGAGCAATTTCTCATCCTAATTTTGTGTTCAGTTGTAAAGGGTGTAATACTGTATGTTATCCAGAAATGAGCAGTGAATGTTTTTTCTCTTTTTCAGTATTGTTGCTTGATTAATATTCCCTTCAATTGTATATGTACAAATTGAATGCAATCCAAAGGACTGTGATTAATTATGTGTTTTTCTTGATATTTTCAAAGCAGCATAAAGTGAATCTGGACTTTATATGCGTCAAACGATCATGCGTTGTGCATGTGCTCTTTCTATGTTAAGCAGCGTTAAACCATGAATTTGCATAAAGTGAGATTTTGTCCAATATATATATATATATATATATATATATATATATATATATATATATATATATTAGATGAAATCATGTTTAATGACCCCAAAATAAATAAAAATGATTTAATTCATGAATTACACTGCCTTCGTTTAAGAAAGGTTTTATTTTGTACTGTACAATCATTTATAGCTTTTTTCTCTGCGCATGATGACAAGCGATGTCGGAAAATGTTATCCGCAACCACTAATCTAGAGTCAGTTTTTTACGTTTCACTTATCATTAAAGTGTGGATTTGGCTTTGGGAGACTGACCAGCAGTTATGTGCCACTTTATCCCGAAGCAGAAATCGAAAACAAGAGGCGGTCGATTACGTGAGATAATTCCGCTATGAAATTCTCTATGCGAGAGCAGAAATCTTTACCAATCAAATGCTCAGTTGTACAATGAATGCATGAAAGCAGAATGCTGTGCCTTCAAATTAGGACACACTGATCTGCAAGATCATACATGTTTATTAGTTTTGATACAGGGATTGTTTTGCGTGTGTTTGCCAGGATTCAAGGAAATATGCTTTGTCAATGTACAGTATTATCAAGCTTACATATTCAATTGAGGGTGCTCTAACATTCGCACCTCCGCAGAACTGGGCTTGCATCTAGCTGGCAGCTGCACTGACATGATTGCAAAATAACAAGATACCTTATTATCTACTTATCTATTCATTTATTATCAAATAGTACTGTAGCCTACTAGCTCACCTTTTGCTGCACTACCATGTTCGCGTAGCACATCCTCGTTCTCTCTGGCAATGTGACGCATTCCAAAAGGAATATTTGCTAATTCTCACTGTCTCTCCACTCCCTTTCGATTTCCTCATTCTTAACTTCGATTTATACTTTGCATTTATGTAGGCTATAAGGTCTGTAACTTCACTAAAACAATGTTTGAACTCCCTCAGGCCTATTGCTTATTTCACAGGTTCCCAAACCAGCATATCACGAAGCGCATTCTGGGTCTGAGGCGCTCTCCGCTCAGGTGAAATTATCACTGCTTCACTCAATGCTCCACTCACATGCTCTGGTGTGTGTGTGTGTGCACGTGCATGTGTGTTTGTGTGTGTGTGGGGTAATGTTGGATGGATGAATGGATGTTCAGGGTAGGATACAGTTAATCTCTGTGAAAAATAAAGCATGTAATACACAAAAGAGTTTGTGCATGTATGTGAGCATGTGTGTGTGTTAGTGCGCATGTGTGTGTGTGTGTGTGTATATGCACGTGCACAGGTTCATGGCCTTTATGTTTGCAAGCACACATGCACATATGAGAACAGAAACATGATGAACATGCTCCTGAACCCTTAATTTTTCTCTTATTTTTGATGTCCCCATTCATTTTCAATGGCCGGTCATTTTGGACAGGGAACACCATGTGTGTGACTTTGTGCCATTTTGTACAAAATAAAAGCACACATTCAAAACACACTTCCAGGTTAAACATTAAAGCACACTAGTGTGATAAATAGTACAGAATGTTTTCATATTTTATTTAATATTGCCAAAATTATCCACAAATAATGCTTTTTTCACTCAAAAACTAAGGTGCATAAGCTCAGGTCAGTGAGACCTACGATCAATAAGTTACAAAAACAAATGCAAAACATTTGATAATTGAAAGAATACAATTTGTAAAAAAAAAACAAAAAGATCTAATCCAATATTTGGTGATAATATAGCATAATGAGAGATTTATCAGCAATTTTTATAGGCCGGTCATTTTTGACCGGGAACATCACAAGTGTGACTTTGAGCCATTTTGTATAAAATAAAAGCATTTCAAAACAAACTTCTGGGATTCATTTTTGACCGGGAACACCAAATTAGGTAAAACATTTCAACACAGCGCAAGGGTTAAGTGGATGAGAGTGATTTTTTTTCTTTTAAGATCTCTTCTTTTATTTATTGGTTTCCCTGCTGGTAGTCTTGCATAGCCAGACCATTTGTGGCAATAGGCCTTCTCCATAAGAGCCAGTGGTCCACTAGCTAGACCAGCACTAAACCAACACTAACTAGGACCAGCATTGAAACTCATACTAGTCTAAGCTGATCTTTTTAGCAGGGTAGACTGCCAGTAAATCTGTTTGTACAGATCCGCACATATACACATCATTTTCACAAGGTATTTGTTCACTTTATGTCATAAGATCTATCATTTAAAAGAGAATTTTCCAGCCAACTTCACTTCTTTGTCAGCATGAGATGTTAGCAGGAGATGAGACCCCTGAGGTGGTGGTAGCATTTCCCGACAAACAACAGCCACCGATCCCCCTATAACCACAACTGATGAATATTCAGCTGCATTGGCAGGAAGTCTCCAGTAGCGAGCAGCCATTTTAGCCTGTGCAACTCGTTAATTAAGCTGTGCCCAAAATGTGAGGTGTAAGGCCCGCTGGTGGTTAATGCCTTCCAATTTTTAATTAACTACATGACTGCACACTTTCTTGCCCATTGATGATGGCTTGGGGGCTGAATAGTTGAGCAGCAGACAGATGCGGAGAGAACACTGCTCCAGGTGAGCGGAGCAAAGCTAATGAGAAAGCAAGACATGCAGGACAAGACAACAATTACCTCAGTCTGAGAGTCAGACAGCAGTGTTCAGCTGATGTTTTTATTGGATTGAGAATTGATATCTCCAGACAGAGTGTTGAAAAATGCAGAGCAAACTGAGTAGAAACTAACACTAATCCACACAAAATATCACAACACAGAACCATTTCAGATGGAACCAGGGTTCAAAATGAACCCTCGCTAAGTGACAAATCCTAGTTGCCGGCAACATGATCACACAGGAAGTTGGCATGTTACTACCAAATGTTCCAGTACCCTTCAATTGGTCCCATTCTGCCGAGTTACTGACAAGATCTATCTCCCATCAGACATTTTAGCATCAGTACAAATGTGTTTGCCTTCTCCTGTAGCATGACCAATGTTGCATTGTGTCAGCAGCGTTGGAGACCTGGGTTCTTGTTCTGTGCTGAAACCAGGAATTAATTGTATTCACATAATCTGTGATAAGTGTGATTCAGAGTTTCCATTTTCCCTTTAAGATTTAACTTTTACTCCACTTAGGTTTAAGGTTGTGGTTACAATTAACCTCTTTGCACATGAGTTCTTACTGTACTAAATGATCCCCCAGGGTGAGTTATTTAAGGTTTTATTTGTTTATTTATTTATGTCACCTTACACTTCACAGCAGACATACTGGAGTAATGAATTTACTATTATTAAACATATAATATGATTTTAATTTGTTTATAATAATTGATTATAATAGATAAGATACGAATGCAAACATGATTGCCGGTATGTGCACCGCCATGTTGTTTACATCGCAATGCTGCATGGGATTCTGAGTCACAGCAAAGATGATTCTAATAAACTAGTCCTTTTACTTTGTTCCACCGGAAATGTAAGCGCAGCGTAGTTCAAACGGGAAGACTAGCAGCTGTACATCATCGCACCATTAGCTAGGTAATGCCTAGCCAATCATATGTAAGCCATTGCTTTATAAGTCTGCTCACAATCTATCACATTGCTGTTTCAGTGTACTAACACGACAACATCATTCTATAGCTTACTGTCTGACGTTAAGTCCAATTCGCTCCCTAACTAGCTAACATCCAGCTATTCACATGGACTTAGTCACTGCTCCTTACCTTTATCCAGGATCAGCAGCTCCTTGCCACAACACGTGTCTGCAAATTTCCGGATTCTCAGTGGGATTGTGCACTCTTCGAATGATAATATACATGTTCTGATCTCTCCAGGCCACAGGTGAACCAGTGCACAGAACACCTCTGGAAGCCCGCCTTCCCTCCCCATGACACCGTCACTTCATCTCAACTTCTGCCCGCATCAAACCTACGGGGAGTAAACGATCAGCAAACCCGGATCTTCATCCATATCTCATTCATGTATGAGATCTCCCTCAGTCGAGCCACCACATCCACCTCAATTGGAATGCACAACCTGGTGTGGGAGGAGCGTGCTCCTCATCAAGCCTGTCAAAATCATCGCCTCAGACAGCAGCTGATTTCCATCAGAAAGTTCTCAATCATATTCATCAAATGCATTCATATGATAGTTCATGGGTCTAGGCATTCTGTTGCCTATGCTGTCTGTTCATCATAACACATCTGCATCAATATCAAAATCAAAAGCCAATATTTCATGTCAACAGCGCATTTGCTCTCATAGTAACAGCAGGCAATCACGCATTCACAGTGTGATCACCATGAGGGTAACTCGGTTAAGTTTCATATCACCACCATGTTGCATGCCCGAGTGTTCCCCATTAAGATCATTATTCAGGCATGTCATAGTGCACAATGCTCATTGTACAGGGTCTCATCAATCCATTCTGTAATATATCCCTGTTTTGTTGGTCGCTCTTCGCTTGACATCACGTATTGGGTGAAATCCATTACAAAGTATCATCCCTATGCCCTACACACTACGAAAGACAGAGCTCCTGATGTGGGCACTCTGAAGGGAGCATGGCATCACAGTTAAAATGTAGCCTTCACTAAAAGTCTTGTGAAAGGATCCTTCGTGAAAAAATAAACTTTCTTTCTTTTGTTCGGAACAACAATCTTTGAAATTCACCCCAACATCATCGGCAGCCTATTAAGGGGTCCCCCACGGGCAAGCAAACGTATCATCGTTTTGAGACCCAACTACCGCCGTCGTATCAAAGGCAGGTCCTCCTCTAGGCTCCTTAGCCCCTACCGAGATATTTGACATGGCAGAGCACCAACTGAACCCCATTCTATCAGCCGAGCACATTCCCAAGTTTTCAATTCAATTGCTACTCTCTATCTTGTTCAGGAGTTCCATCGACATGTCCATTTGCCAGCATACTTCTCATCCTCTGCTCACACTTTTCTAACCTTCTGCCATCTAAGCCCCTCACTCCTCCCCTTAGACTCCGCTAAAACTCATGCAGAAAGGACTTGCCCAGCCCACGCTAATTTCACCTCTTTCACTCCAAAACAGACCACATGGGATGCTGTTGTAGCATAACGTTATCTATAACCTCCAGCTCCTCCTGCCCAATAACCCCCCTGCATATTCTGAAAACTCGTTCACAATTCACATCTGATCCCTCAAATATTGCAAGCTCCTCCCCTAGTCTCGGGGCACTCTTTCAGAATTGGTGCGGCCACAACGGTTGCTCATCAAGGACTACCAGAACCCACAATCGGATGCTCGGGCGCTGGTCTTCCTCATCCTCCAGAAATATACTTGACACAATCCTCAATCATTACACATGCTGAAGCCTCCTCAGCCATACATTTTCATACCTATCTGGTGGTGGTCGGGGGCCTCACTACCCATCCACATCTTTCCCACGCTTATCAAATTCAAGCCGTCTATTGTCATGCAAGGACACCGCATAACCACATCCACCCTCCTCACCAAGGCTTCCACCTTCCCAGCATGGTATTCCTTTGCATAGGTACTGCACAAGCATAGCTCACCCTCAACGGAAGGCTCATAACCAACATGGGATATCTTTCAACAAAGGGTATTACACGACAACATTGCCATTATCGTATGGCTTTACGCATGCTGTTCACCTTTTGGCAAAGATAACCATTAAACAACGGCCGCCCTTGTTTGAGGGCTCGAGCCTCATGGGATATCTTTCAACGAAGGGTATTGCACGCAACATCGCCATTATCGTATGGCTTTACACTATGTTGTTCATCTTTCGGCAAAGATAACCATCAAATAATGTCCGCCCTCATCAGAGGGTTCATAAACAAATGTTGTTTTCTTTCACAAAGGGTATTGCATGTAATGTCACCATTATCGTATGGCTCAACGATACATTGTTCATCTTTTGGCAAAGATACTCCAAACAACGCCACCCTCATCGGAGGGTTCATAATCAAACATTGTTTTCTTTCACAAAGGGTATTGCATGTAACGTCACCATTATCGTATGGCTCAACAATACATTGTTCATCTTCCAACAAAGATACTGCACAACAACACTGACCTAACGTAGGGCCTCATACCACATTGTCTATCTTTGGCAAAGATTCTGCACTGTAAGGGACTCGACATGGAGGCGAAGGTAGAATCCATATGCAAGAAGTTACATTCGTTACAGAACCCCCCCTCTACGAACAACTCCCAATGTTCTTCTTCAGGGTCGTCCCCTTGGTCGTAGTGCAGGACGATTCGGGTGCGCTCAATGGAAGTCATGGATCAATGATGGGTCCAGAATGTCCTTGGCAGCTAGTTTCTGGATGCCAGGGTATCCAGTGCTGAGAGAGGTATGGATCCATTGGATTGTTCTTTGGTGTAGAGCGCGTGGTACATAATGATTTGTTGGAGGGCATTCAGGTGGCGCAGGGTCTGCTTGTTGGGCTCTTTGGATCTCTTCCATGATGTCCCAGCTTATGGGTGCGATGATGACAGAAGGTGGGAGTATAGATTAAGTTTGAGGTATGTTGTGAAGGGGTTCATGATGACGGGAGATAGCATCAGCTTTGCAGTTCTTACTGCCAGGGCGGTAGGTGACTGTGAATTGGAACCTTGTGAAGAAGAGTGACCATCGGGCTTGTTGTGGATTCAGATGTTTTGCTCCCTTGATGTATTTGAGGTTCTTATGTTCGGTGATTACTTGGAATGGATGGACAGATCCTTCAAGCCAGTGGTGCCACTCTTCTAGCACAGCCTTCATGGAGAGTAGTTCTTAATTTCCAACATCATAGTTCCTTTCAGCTGAGATCAGTCTGCGGGAAAAGAAAGCGCAGGGATAAAGTTTACCTGGGTTACCGTGGCATTGAGAGAGCACCGCCCCTGTGCCGCAGTCTGAAGCATCCACATCCACAATGAACGGTTGGTTAGGATCTGGGTGCTTGAGAATGGGGGCGGTGGTGAAACTTGTCTTGAGAGTGTCGAAGGCCTTTTGAGCAGAGTCACTCCATGGTAGCTTGGGTGGTTTTCCCTTGAGGAATGACGTTAAAGGGGCAGAGATGAGACTGTAGTTGCGGAGAAACTGCCTGTAGAAGTTCACAAAACCCAGGAAATGTTGTAGCTCCTTAACAGTGTTGGGTCTCGGCCACTCTGTGACTGCCAAGATCTTGGAGTCATTCATCTCAATGACTTTATGACTGATGATATACCCTAAGAATGTTGTATGGGTAACATGGAACTCACACGTCTCTGCTTTCACATAGAGTTGGTGTTTCAGAAGGCAGGAGAGGACCATTTTAACGTCTTTGATGTGTATTTGCTTTGTCTTGGGAGTATATGAGTATGTCATCAATGTAGGCAATGACACATCTTTTGAGGAGGTCTCTGAAGATCTAATTGATGAATGACTGGAACACAGCTGGTGCGTTGGCCAGGCCATCACCTGGTATTCATAGTGCCCCCTAGTGGTGATAAATGTGGTTTTCCACTTGTCTCCCTCTCTAATACGAATCATGTTGTATGCACTTCTCAAATCCAGTTTTGTGTAGATGCGTGCTTCACGTAGTTCTAGGGCAGATGGAACAAGAGGGAGTGGTTACCTGTACTTGATAGTCACTGTGTTCAATCATGGTATACATGAGGCAGCTGAACAGAGACATCTGTACCTCCCTCTGGGTATTCAAACACTTCATGGATCTGGGAAGCGAAGTAATCAAATGACGTTTGAAGCCGATTATCACTCTCCCAAACAGCTGAGGCCAGGTCTAGTGCTTTACCAGTAAGTAATGTCATCATAAATGCACATTTCTTGGACTCCTGACTGAATGACTCTTGTTGATTGGAGAAATATACTTTACATTGATGTAAAAACCCCTTACATTTCTCTGGCGAGCCATCAAACTTGTCAGGAAGAGCGAATCTTACCGATGTAGCTTGTGGAGATGGAAGAGAACGGATATAGCGGGTGAGGTTCTCATTTTCAGCTCTTAGGTGGTTCAGTTGTTCCTGGAAACTTTTGAGCAGTTCGCTCTGGTGAGCGAATGCAGCCTGGAACTGAGAAATTTCCGCTGGATTCACTGGTGGCGAAGTATTCTGTAAGGGACTCGACATGGAGGTGAAGGTAGATTCCACATGCAAGAAGTTTAGTACAATCAGCAAACAAATCCAAGACACAAGGCAGAGACGTAATCGTTGAAGCAGGTAAAGTAGTCGTTACACAGGTAATCTGTCCAACCAGGCAAACAGAGCAAAACAGTAATCCGAAATCGGTAATCCAGTAAAGCAGGCACAATGGTCATAACAAGTAGGCAATGAAACAGACAATGAGAATAACGCTTGGTAAGGCAGTGAAACTGGCTATACTTCGCAAAATCACAATGGAGAAGCATGGCTATTTATGTAGTACAAACAGGAAGTCACCATAGAGAAAACGGTATAGTGTCAGTATTCAGGAGAGGTCTCCCTCTGGTGGTCAGCTGAAGGGATACCAGCCTCGTTTGTTACATGCACAACCAGGGGCTCCTCAATGGAGGGCCCAAAATTGTACACCAGGACAAGGACAAAATCAAACTCCAGGACAAAAAATCAAAATCAAACTCAAAACTATGCCCCTCTATCTTAAAAGCCATCAGTAAATGCAAGTATGGTTTATCTTACTGCAAAGGTATTGCACAACCATGCCAGGGGTACGGAGTATTTCATGCCAAGTGTCAATTCTAGATCTCCTTTTTCTCTTCTCTAGATTGAACGCCAAACAAAAGACCTGGTTCGTAACCTGACCAGATCTTCTTTTTTGGGGGTAGAATTTTATCTTTTGGGAATATTTCTCTTTTGGGGTAGGCTCCTTGCCCCTGCCTCCTATCGCCGGCAGGATCTGATGGTTCTGAGTACAACTTTCCCACCAAACGGGGCTTACGCCAAAGAGAGACATTACATTCCTGTTTTATGTTCATCAAATAAATGTAATCTAAAACCTTACTCAAGTCTGCGAGTCTTCCTGATAGAAATGTAAGTGCAGCGTAGTTCTAGCAGGAAGACTAGCAGCTGTACATCATCACATTAATATCTAGGTAACTCTTAGCCAATCACATGTAAGCCATCGCTTTATAAGTCTGCTCACAATCTATCACATTGCTGTTTCAGTGTGCTAACACGGCAACCTCCACCACCCCACCGCCACCAGTTGAGTCCCATCCTGCATGGGGGTAGGCTCCTCGTCCCTGCCTCCTATCTGCGGCAGGATCTGATGATTCCGAGTACAACTTCTTCGGACTGCCAGACAGGGCTTATGCCAAAGAGAGACATTACATTCATAAAATAAATGTAATCTAAAACTTTACTCAAGTCTGTGAGTCTTCCTGATAGAAGTGGTGGGAATGAGTGACGGGAGAACTGGGAGAAGGCTCAAGTGCCCTAACTAGTTTATGCATTCTTTGTTTGACGTCAGAAAACAGAGCTGTATTGTTGAATCAAAACAGCCAGCTCAGTTGGTAACGGCTTTGAACTTTTATTTTGTGATTATTTGAAAGTTTTTAACATAAAAAATAAAGATATTGTGATGCTTTGAAAATACTATTGTAGCAGCTGTTTCATTATGACACCTGCTTTAGACATTTTCTCCAGGTAAACAGCAGCGCAAATGCAGCTCACACCAGTTTGATTGCACACATCTGAGCCCAGCCTAGTGTTATCTCACCAGTTTGAAAGTACATGCAAAGAGGTATCATTTACAGCTAAAACGTACCCACATGTGCCCTTTTGTTCAAAAACACTTTCCACTTTGGCCACTGGGAGCAGTGATTCGAAAATCAGCAATAACAAAAAAAAGCACAGACCGAGTTTAGCTCAAGAAATCTCAACCTAATTTTTCTGAATTTACAGTGAGATCAGTCTTTTACTGGACTTTTTATTTTATTTTATTTTTTTAGGAACTGCAAAATGGTTTAAATCAGCGGTTTGCAACTGATTTTGCTTCAGGACCCAGATTTTAGTTCCATTTAGTGGGAATTGACATTTCATAGAGACACTGTCTTGAACATTATACCGTGAGTGACACAACGGTCTTCACCACAAATATACAAGGATAAATGGCTAATGAAGTATTTGAGAGCTGACTGTTGTTGGGGTGGTGGAGGGATGCCAGAAGAATTATCACGGGAATGAGGAAAGCAGCTGCTTATATTTGCTTGTGTTGTGATTGAAAGGACTAAATTGACAAGGTCCTCCCAAACCTCCATTTAAAACTCAGTTTCAGTGTACGTTTCGATGTGGTTAGCATATCTTTGTAAATATCAAGATTTCATGTGGCTTTTGACCATTTTTGTTTTCCTTTTTTATGTCAGTCATTGTGAATGACCTTGAAGCAAAAGGACACACTGGAAATGATGATGGTTGGTGGTTCCCATGTGGAGTCCCCCTGAATCTCACTGCTGGAAACACACACACACGCACACACGTACATGGTCACACACACGCAGGGGCGTAGATTCCAGGGGAGATGTGGGGGAGGTAACCCCCCCCCCATGATAATTTTTATACCATTATCAATGGAAACCCCCAAAATGTTCAATCCAAATCTACGCTCTTGCGCACACATACCCCACTGCAGCATCTCCTCTCAAGATTGGAGCAGGCAGGAAGCCATGTCATTTTACCAACTTAAATGAGGCAACTAGGGCTATTTCAAATCCATGGTGAGTAAGAGAGAGTGAGAGAGAGAGAGAGAGAGAGAGAGAGAGAGAGAGAGAGAGAGAATTGAATTTTAACAGACCTTTATTAGAATATTATGTTACATACATTTTATAATCAAAGACAGGCAAAATACTTAAATATTATTAAAATGAAAATATAAAAATTGTCAAAATTCACAAAACGGTGAAATTACAAGTAATGTGCAAAAAAAAAAAAAAAAGAAGAAGCTTGTCATTCACCACAGAGCACAAAGCTCCTCTGTGACACCAAATACACTCAAAGTATAAAATTGTTATTCATTGCTTTATAAAAGTGAAAAATCGACAAATATACTTGATTTAATCAAGGCTGCAAGCACCTTTTCAACATCTTGATCACTTTTTTGTTTAATCTTGTTTCTCCTACTGAAATATACAGCCATTTTTGCTTTACCTAAAATAAAATGAATCAGTTGACATTCAAATTGCCTCCTTTGAACATCATTAAAACCAAAAATAAAAGTCTGCATTGAGAGTTCTTCATCAAAACAATAAAACAAATTCTTTAAGATATCAAATAAAGGCTTAGGTCTAAAACAAGACATAAAAGCATGGAAAATGGTCTCTTGTGGACAGTCTTGTGTAGTATTAGGGTTTAAAACAGAAATAAAAGCATTAACAGCAATAATTCCATGTAAAACTCTCCATTGAATATCAGCAGTTCTTTTGGTTAATGGTGGCTTATAAAGTGCTCTCCATTCTGGTCTAACATCTACACCCAAACCTAAAACATTACGCCAAGGTGTATCAAACTTATTATGAAACGACTTTTTATTATAAACTTTCATACATGCCATCTACAACTTTTTTCCATTAATAACATTCAAGTTCATGCCTGAAGTGTTTTCAGAGTCTAAAAAATACACCTGGATGTCCTTCTTGGTTTGGAGACAATAGTAACATAGGAAAGGGATCTTTATCATCAGGAAAAATATTCCCATCACAGTAACTTTTAAACATCATGTGTTCCTCTGGTGTGAGATCAGACTGCAGTCTCTGTAATATTTGGGTAACAGTCTGTACAGATCTGATTCCAAGACTCATAACAACCTCCTCTACCTTTCTGAAACCAGGTCCTGCTAAGTTTTTTTTTAAATTATTATTATTCCAGATTTAAGGAAAAACTCAGAGAGTGCTCCACTTGTACTTGTTATGTCCAAACATGCATCATTTATCAGGGGTTCTTCCAGCAACCAGTGTAAGGAGCCTGTGGTTTCTGACAAACTTTAAAAGATTGATAAAAAAAATAAACAGGCATATCAGATATATCAAGTTCCCTATCTATCACTCACTCGACGTTGTGTCGATGTAGTGACACTAGGGGTCACTCTTGGGAGCTCGAGACACCTCTGGTCTTTGATAAAAGGCCAATGAAAATTGGTGAGTGGTATTTGCATACCACTCCCCCGGACATATGGGTATAAAAGGAGCTGGTATGCAACCACTCATTCAGATTTCTGAGCTGACTGTTCATTCACCTGCTGGATCTGACAGCGCATTTCAGCGGCTTCTCCCTCCTCTGCACTGGTTGCACTGCAGAGAAAGCCCCTGGACGCGTCAGCAGAAAAAAAGAGTATATTTTTCTAAAAGAGTATATTTCTCTAAAAGAGCAGCACACACGGAACGTCTTTTTATAGACGCATCTTTTTAAAGATGCCTTTCCGATTGTGTGTTATTCCTGGTTGCGGTCGTTACCTCTCAACTTCTGATGGTCACGATCGCTGTCTTTCATGTCTGGGCGCGATCCACGCGGAGACAGCGTTCGTGGATGGATCATGTACTCACTGCGAGAACATGACCATGGCAACGATGCAGTCGCAGCTTGCTTTCGTAAGAAAGCAAGCCACCCCAGCGGCTCCCCGCCTCGGTCCTTCTACCTATGGGTATGAGGCCAGCGTGGCTAGCACTGGGGGCGATTTGGGGACCCCAATGGGACCACCTCCGCTGGGTATGCCCCCACGGACCTCCCATTCCCCAGCACGCTCGTCTGCCCCGATTGGGCTTCCGAATGAGTCCGCCGGCTCGTCTCAAGGCGAGTTCGACCTCTTGTTCGGAGCCCGCGAAGCTGATGAGCTCTCGAGCGCAGCATCGGAGAGCGGGATCGTTCATTCGGACGCAGAAACCTCAGCTGGGCTCCCCCCCTCAGATGCGGTTGCCCAGTCACAGGCTGATGCGGAAATGACGGACATGCTTTCCCAGGCAGCCGCGAGCGTAGAGCTAGAGTGGAACCCTCCACTCTCCCCTGAACCCTCACGGCTCGATGATTGGTTCCTGGGCTCACAGCGCCGCTCAAAGAAGCCACGCCCCGCTCCAGTCCCTTTCTTCCTGGAAGTGCATGAGGAGCTGACAAGATCGTGGGAGGCACCTTTTACTGCCCGGTCCTGATCTTTCAGCTCCCCCGCCCTCACTACCCTCGATGGCGGGGCCAACAGACGCCACTTCAAGGCATACAGGCGCCTCATAGAGGGAGCCCTTGCCTGAGTGATCGTGTCTACCACCGCGGGTGATAGGCCATTTAAGTCCTCCATGTCCCGTCCAAGGGTCAGACGTGGAGATTCCAGAAGTCTGTTCGCAGGTGCCAGATGGTGCCCCGTCCCTGAGAAAGAAGGTGCTTCCTTGGGGGAATTTGCCGGGGGAGGGGGTGGGGGGGGGCTGTCGCGAGGAGCGTGAGATTCGAGAACCATGTCTGGGTGGGCCAGTAGGGTGCTACTAGGATGACTTGCTCCATGTCCTCCCTGACCTTGCACAGGGTCTGTGCAAGTAGGCTCACTGGGGGAAACGCATACTTTCGTAGTCCAGTGGGCCAGCTGTGTGCCAAAGTGTCTATACTGAGAGGTGCCTCGATCAGGGCGTACCAAAGCTGGCAGTGGGAGGATTCCTGGGAAGCAAACAGGTCTACCTGTGCTCAACCGAATCGACTCCAAATCAGCTGGACCACCTGAGGGTGGAGTCTCCACTCTCCCCTGAGGGTAACCTGACATGACAGCACGTCCGCTGCGGTGTTGAGGTCGCCCGGGATGTGAGTGGCTTGTAGCAACTTGAGGTGCTGCTGACTCCAGAGGAGGAGACGGTGGGCAAGTTAGACCGCCTTGGTGGTTGATGTAAGCTACTGTCGCTGTGTTGTCCATCCGGACCAACATGTGCTTGCCCTGGATCAACAGCTGAAACCTCCACAAGGCGAGCAGTACTGCCAACAACTCTAGGCAGTTGATGTGCCAACACAGCCGCAGGTCAGTCCAAGAGCTGGCGGCTGTGTGCCCATTTTATATGGCGCCCCAGCCCATCTTGGAGGCGTCTGTTGTAGCCACGACGTGCCTGGAGACCTGCTCTAGTGGAACCCCTGCCCGTAGAAATGCCAGGTTGGTCCAAGGGCTGAAGAGGCGGTGACAGACTGGCGTGATGGTCATGCAATGTGTCCCGCGGCACCATGCCCATCTCGGGACTCGAGTCCGAAGCCAGTGCTGAACCCGAGCAGTGTGGCCGCCGCTGAGGATGCCATATGCCCCAGTTGCCTCTGAAAGTGTTTCAGTGGAACCGCTGTTCTCCGTCTGAATGCCTTCAGACAGTTCAGCACCAACTGTGTGCGCTCGTTCGTGAGGCGCGCTGTCATCGATACTAAGTCCAACTCCAGACCAAGAAAAGAGATGCTCTGAACCGGGGAGAGCTTGCTCTTTTCCCAGTTGACCTGAAGCCCCAGTCGGCTGAGGTGCCAGAGCACGAGGTCCCTGTGTGCGCATAGCAACTCTTGAGAGTGAGCCAAGATCAGCCAGTCATCGAGATAGTTGAGAATGCGGATGCCCACTTCCCTTAGCAGGGCAAGGGCTGCCTCCGCGACCTTCGTGAAGATGCGAGGGGACAAGGACAGGCCGAAGGGGAGGACCTTGTACTGGTACGCCTGGCCCTCGAAGGCAAACCGCAGGAAGGGTCTGTGTCGAGGTAGGACAGAGACGTGGAAGTACGCATCCTTCAGGTCTACCGCCGCGAACCAATCTAGATGTCGGACGCTCACTAGAATGCGTTTTTGCATCAGCATCTTGAACGGGAGTATGTACAAAGCTTGGTTCAGTACTCACAGGTCCAAGATTGGTCGCAACACACCGCCTTTCTTTGGTATGATGAAGTAAGGGCTATAGAACCCTTTCCTCATCTCGGCTGGAGGGATAGGCTCTATCGCACCCTTGCTCAGGAGGTTCGCGATCTCCGCACGCAAGGTAGCGGCGTTCTTGCCCTTCACTGAGGTGAAACGGACGCCACTGAACCTGGGCAGGCGCCTGGTGAACTGAAATGCGTAGCCAAGTCGGACGGTCCAGGTCAGCCATCGCGACGGGTTTGAAAGTGCGAGCCACGCGTCCAAACACCGGGTGAGGGGGACCAAGGGGATAATCGTGTCGGACGTACCAGAGGGTGGGGCCTCGCAGCGGGGCAGAGCTTGAGGTGCCACATCGAGGGGACTCGAGCCCCGTGGCCGTGCTGAGTCGAGGGACATCGAAGCACTTACCTGGCTTCTGCCACCCACCATGAGATTGGCCGAGGAGGGGGGAGGAGGAGTCTCGTCCCCATGGTCCATCGGCACTAATCCGATGTGGGGGTATTTGTGCCACAGCTGGGCGCCCAGGGGAGGGGGGGTCCGCCGCTGGAGCACCAACCCTGCCAAAAAGGAATGGTGGATGGCGGTCGTGACAACGGCCGTGCACACCAGACATGTGACCCAGGAAACACAGAAACTGCTCTTTTGCTGAACCTTTGGGTAACGCAGTCTCTGGGGTATGTGGCAAAAAAAGAAACAAAAGATTTTCCTTCCGGCCCCCCACCAGGGGATGGAGTGATCTGTGCACCAGCTCCAGGGGAATGGGTCTCCTTGACCCTGGGTCGCCCATCTCAGGAGCGCTTCAAAGCCTTCCTCGGGTTCTTGGCGGCAGGCCGTGAGCTTCCTGCGATGGGCTGCATGCCGGGGCCGGGCCACGGTGGCGGGCTGCGGCAGAGCTGGAGATGTTGCTGCAGGGAGACGCCCTTGGCGATGAGCAGACGGAGTGCGGGATCTTCAGCCACGCCGGGGCAGGATGTACTTTATAGCCTCCGTCTGCTTCTTCACCGTCGAGAACTGCTGGGCAAAGTCCTCGACGGTGTCGCCAAACAGGCCAACCTGGGAGATGAGGGCATCAAGGAACCGTGCCTTGTTAGTCTCTCGCATCTCTACCAAGTTGAGCCAGAGGTGGCGCTCCTGGACCACGAGAGTGGACATCGTCTGCCCGAGAGACCGCATTGTGACCTTCATCGCCCAGAGAGCAAGGTCGGTCGCCGAGCGCAGTTCCTGCATCAATCCTGGGTCAGAACTACCCTCATTCAGTTCTTTTAGCGCCTTGGCTTAGTGTACTTGCAGGAGAGCCATGGCATGCAGGGTGGAGGTGGCTTGTCCAGTGGCACTGTAGGCCTTAGCCGTCAGAGACTACGTAAACCTACAGGCTTTGGACGGGAGCTTCAGGCGCCCATGCCAGATGGCAGTGCTCTGCGGACATAAGTGCACCACGAGCACCTTTTCCACCTGGGGGATCACCGAATATCCCCTTGCCGCTCCGCCATCAAGGGTAGCGAAAGCGGGGGAGCTGAAAGATTGGGACCGGGCAGTAAAAGGTGCCTCCCACGATCTTGTCAGCTCTTCATGCACTTCCAGGAAGAAAGGAACTGTGGGCGGTGCCCCGAGCCCAGGAACAAATCATCGAGCCATGAGGGTTCAGGGGAGAGTGGAGGGTTCCACTCTAGCCCAACGCTCGCGGCCGCCTGGGAAAGCATGTCCGTCATTTCCACGTCGGCCTGAGACTGGGTGACCGTTCCCAAAGGAGGATGCCTAGTTGAAGTCTCAGAGTCAGACCGGACAACCCTGCGCTCGATAACTCATCATCTTCCGGGGCGCCTGACGAGATGTCGAACCCGCCCTGAGACGAGCTGGCGAGCTGGCCCGAGAGCCCGATCGGGGCAAGCGAGTGTGCTGGGGAATGGGGGGGGGTCCTTGGGGGGATACCCGGCAGAGGTGGTCCCATTGAGGTCCCCAAATCGCCCCCAGTGCTAACCAGCATGGCCTCATACCCGTAGGTAGAAGGACCGAGGCGGGGAGCCGCTGGGATGGCTTGCTTTCTTATGAATGCAAGCCACAACTGCAACGTTGCCATGCTCATGTTCTCGCAATGAGGACATGATCCATCCACAAAGTATGTCTCTGTGTGAGCAGTGCCCAGACACGTAAGACAGCAATCATGGCCATCAGAAGCGGAGAGATAGCGACCGCAACCAGGAATAACACACAAACGTAAAGGCATATTTAAAAAGACATTCTGTGTGTGCCGCTCTTTTATGAATGGAAAATATACTCTTTTCAGAATATACTCTTTTTTTTTTTTTGCTCTGCCGAAGCGCCCAGGGACGTTCTCTGCACTGCACAGGCACAGAGGAGGAGAAGCCGCTGAAATGCGGCGTCAAATCCAGCAGTCTTTAGCGAGGTGAGTTCTTTTAAGAGGAATTGTATTCAGTGCACTGAATGCAACCGCTCTGCTCCGAAGAGAAAATCTGAATGAGTGGTTGCATACCAGCTCCTTTTATACCCATATGTCCGGGGGAGTGGTATGCAAATTCCACTCGCCAATTCTCATTGGCCTTTTTCCAAAAGATCAGAGGTGTTTCGGGCTCCCAAGAGTGACCCCTAGTGTCACTACATCTACACAACTTCGAGTGAGTGACAAATTGGGAACTAAGCCATTTCACCCCATTGTCATTCAGTTGGTTTTGAAGCTTCGTGACAATTGTTTTCAACCTGTATACTTCTCTGTCTGTGAAGTTGCTTGCACTTTATTCACAGCGGAGGCCACCGACAACCCCCTTTCAATCAGTTGGGTGGTGTTGACAGAATTTACCTCTTCTCCGTTCACACCTTTATTTGTTCATTCACACGGATTTTTATTTTATTTTTAGAATTTGTATTGCTATTTGGACATGCATGGATTAAATGCCCCACTCTTCCGCACCTAATGCATCTCACTGAATCTGTTGTCATACAAATTATGTAGTCAAACTCATCAATCCTTAATTATAGATATAGATCAAATTCAGCTCGGTTGTCCTATAAAACCATGTATGTAAATCTTCTTAAAGACACTACATGCTTCACCAGATCTGATTTACTTCCAATCACAATCTTTTTAACAGGCAATACCAGTTTTCCAAAACGAGAAAGTTCTTTAGTCAGCATTTCGTCTTTAATAAACGGTGGGACATAAGACAGCATTCCTTTTATTGTGGGGGTGGAAAGAGGAAACACTGGAGTAAACAAACCGTGAATCACTATTCCTTTTTCTACCACCTCATTAGCTTTTTCCACAGTACTCAAGAAAAGAACAATTGCATTGTTCTTTTTTGGTACTGCAAGTACCCACTTATGGCCAACTACCTCACCAATGGTCAAACTACATTCTTCCACGTTCCCCACAGACACCACTTAAACACCATGGTGTCACGTGAACGAATCCAACACGCTCGCACTCTGAGCCGCCATGCTTCCCACTGGCTGCTGACACTCTTCTCCCCAACAAGCTTAGTTTACTAAACAATAATATACAAATAACACACAAAAAAAGGAAAGTTAGAAAAAAGAAACTCTCTAGCCACAGCAGGCACAGTTCACTCGCACTGTGCTACATTCTCAGTCCACAGTAGACTTTTTTTTCTGGTGGGTTAAATGGACATGGCTAGGGTGAAAATGGAGAGATGTATAAGTTCTCTTTAGGGACATTGAAGTGCTCTCTGGGCTCTACCAGTTGTAATGTTGTCATTTAGACCCACTAAGAGATAAAAAAAGGCAGAATTGATCATATTCTCATCTAAATCTCTGAAACTCTCAATAAAACTGCAGTTGTTTGGTGATTTGAGCATGCAGGCATTTTATTTCCTCTACAGCCTTTTGAAGGCAGCACAGAAAATGTTTGTACTTAATTGAGAACCAGTTCCATTCAGCTGTCAGAACAATATATCGTGTCTGTTCCTAGTCTGTCTCGCTGTCTCCTACCTGCATAGAAAACTGCCTTCTATGACAGCATCTTAGTCGACATGGAACCTCATAAGTGATTGATTTGGAACATTTTACACAGGCAGCAAAGCCACATGTCACACAAATATTGCTCCTCATGTAAAGCACTTGGCTTGCAACTGATTTCAATACAGAGGAACTACTTCAATGAACATAAATCTAAAAAGCACACACATTTTGGTAAAATAGTCAGTTTTTGTACTAAATGGATTACGTGTATATTTATGATCATAATGTCTCTCGTTTTGTCCGGCATCTTATTTTTTTCAATAAACTAATTACAGTTCTTTCGGTACTGCCTTGGAATTTGACCTAAATAAAGCATCTCAGGAGACAGTATGGTCAGCAATTGGGGTGGGCCTTCGGGGCTTAAGCCCAAAATGTTTTTTGAAAAGCCCTGAATGTTTTCAAAAGTACCAGTACTTCTGTATCAAATCACTAATATTAATATGGTTTAAATAATGTAATACATAAAAGTAAGGATACCGGTCTTTTTTACCGTATCGGTAATACCAAAGAGCGACTCAATTCGGCACCCACACGTTGTCTTTCTGACGATTGCTTTTCAGCACTCACTGCGTATTAGCACACAAAAATACAAAAATGCTTGTCTTGGAGAGATACTCTATTGGATGCCGTGTTGACTTGGTCCATCCATATATACTGTAATAAGTACCCAATGTTAAGATACATAACCATGAATAAAAAGATTAATATACAGATGTGCTCGTGGATTTAAAAAATAATAAAAAAAATTTTGTTTTGTTTTTTGTTCAGAACCTTGCAAACTTTGGCAAATCTCATACTCATCAATTTACAGCATACTAACTTAAAAAAACACCTGACAAGATTATATAAAACTGTCAATTAAACACTACGGACAGCCAAAATTGACTAAAAGAGTTTATTTATTTTTTATTAAGTGCCCAGTAGCACTTCAGAATTTTGCCAGAAATGGTATGTCATCTGGGTATTTCTCAATTACTGTTTTATGAATACTGAGGATTCTGACATGTAACTCCATTGGCACACTGTTTTTGGCATATAAAGTATGGAAGAATGCATATCTGGACGCAGCGATAGTGTTAAAACCATGCAACTTATATTATTTGAGTGAAAGACAAATGTTAGTGTGACCTTTGTAGTTTTTGTTCCAGAAATATTTGAAGATTTATTCTATGTAAGTAACACTTCACAGATGTAGCATTTAAACTTTTATGTTAAAGTGTATTATATTCCAATATTGCATCAAATGATAGTCCCATACACATGCACAGAGGTCTGGGCTGTCCTCCGACCAGGGACAACCCCTGGGAGGCAGCATAATTTTGTTACCTAACTTCTGGAACTGGCTTCACATCGGTATTATTAGCTAAAGTGTATGGGGAAACCTCTTGTTGATGCCATCCATGATATCGTTTCAACCTATATACCCTTTTCAAAATAGAATGATTCCCATGTTTCAACAAACAATTGAGCTATGTTGAAGACTGTCCCCCAGGCTTCCTTCAAAGCTGCTTTGGGGTATGTCTTATGCACTGCTATGTAGTATACTATAGATCAGAGCTTACAGAGCTTAAATAGAATTTAGTTATAAAGTTATTTTTATTTTTATTTATTTATTTATTTCAAAATATGAAATTAATAAATAAAACATACATATACATATATACATCTGGTGATGTGAATTAAAACACATCAACTAAAACCTCAGTAAACAGTCAAAGTAAGTTTTTAATACACATTTGAGTGATTTTGAGAACAAAGAGTTCAGTTTACCCAAATTTTAAAATAAAAAATAACTAATTCTCTCCACAAATGTCATGTCAAAAATATTCAACCCCCAAAATCAGTCATTTGTGGAGCATCCTTTATCCTTAATAACAGCAAATAAATGTTTCAGGTAAGTGTTCTCAGGCTTCGGACACCTCTCTATTAGAATTTGTACACATTTCTCATGAGCAAAAGCTTCCAGCTCATTGACATTCTTTGGTTTCTGGGCTGCCACTGCTTCCTTGAAATCCCAACAAAGGTTTGCAATGGGATTTTATTGATGGACTGAAAGGACCATTTAAGGACATTCCATGACCTATCCCTGAACCGGATTTTGGACAACTTGGATGTATCCTTGGTGTTATTGTCTTGCTGGAAAGTCCAGTAATCACCGAGCTTCAATTCACATACTGAAGGCATCACATTTTCCATGCCAAAATGGCCTGATACCTGAAAGAATCCATGGTGTCAGTCACATAGTCAGGATAGCCATTTCCTGTAGCCACAGAACACCCCCATAACAGGACTGACCCACCTCCATGCTTGACTGTGGGGATGGTGTCGTTCTTGTCATCACCTTGTCATCTTACTTCAGAAGTACTGCTGACCCATGGGTCTAAAACTCATTTTCAGTTTAGTGTCATACGTCTATAAAACCTTCTTCCAGGACTCCACAGGTCTTTCCTAATTACTTCTTGAATATTCAAGTCAACATTTCCCTTGGTGATGTTTTGCTTTCTTCCACACCCCAAGAAGGTTGCTGTTGTACCATATTTAAAAAAAAAAAAAATGAATGAATGGTGCTGCCAACTTTGTCTATTGGAAATTGAAGTGCCTTGGAAATGTACTTTTAGCCATGACCTTTCTTGTGTAATGAAATAATCTCCTCTATTAGCTTTTGAGACAGCTTATATTTAATTGCATTTTTTGCATAGAAATACATTTTTGCTTACAACGCTAAACTTAAATTTTAAAACTTAAATAAGTGCCATTGCAGATTGATGATTTAATTTTGTTTTAAAACAATTACTTGTGTAGCCTTACATATTTAAGAAACAGCTACATGCAATAGGGGTTGTATAATTATGACATGGCAGTATTTTTAAATATATACAGTATATGTATACTACCGTTCAAAAGTTTAGCGTCACTTATTTATTTATTTATTTTTTTTTATTATTTATTTATTTTTTTTTTTTTCACATTTTAGAATAATAGTAAAATCATCACAACTATGGAATAATAGAAATAAACATTTGGGAATTATGTTGTGACTAAAAAAAATCCAAAATAAATCAAAACTATGTTATATTTTAGCATCTTCAAAGTGGCCACACTTTGCCTAGATTTTGCAGAAATGTTCTCTTGGCATTTTCTTAACCAACTTCTTGAGGTATCAACCTGGGATGCTTTTTGAACAGTATTGAAGGAGTTCCCATATATATGCGGGACACTTAGTGGCTGCTTTTCTTAATTATTCGGTCCAAGTCATCCATTTCAAAAACATTTTTATATTTTATTTTATAAAATTGTAGTTTTGTAATTCAATAAATTAATATGTTGGCACAATTATATTTTTGTCTACAAAACTAATTTCAAACATTTAAACATACACCTTCAGATCAAAAGGTTTTTAAGATCATGAGAAACATTTCAGGCAAGTGAACCCAAACATTTGTACGGTAGTGTATATATATATATATATATATATATATATATATATATATATATATATATATATATAAATCCCAGATTTTAAATTTTGTACTTGTGCTTGATTTTGCCTTTTGTACTTTTTTGTGGACACCACTGTTTGTTTTATTTTTAATTTTGTTTTATTATTCATCGTTTTTCCTAGGGGTAGTGTACTAATTGTTTATGCTCTGAACCGCTAGGTAGGTATGATCAGATATGAAGACACTAAGAATGTGAACATGTATTTATGCGACTGAGCGACCTGAGTGATAACTTAAACTCTAACCAAATGCATTACTAAGTAAATACAGCGCTTATGACTTATAATTTACTATCAATGCAAATTAATAATAAGGAAATGCCATGCTGCATGAAATCCAAAAATGAAAGACTCTGGTTTCCTCTAAAGCAGCACAGACAAGCGTTACACTTTCTCAGACCATTAGTGTCACTGTTAGGCATACTCAGTAACACATGCTTGTCTCCCACAGATAAACACATACTGCTTCAGACTCAAGTGCCTTTGGCCAAAACGTGTGAAATACACTGACGTACTTCTGGGCCTCATTTAAACAGATGGGATTTTACTGGAACTGTTTGTGTAAAGTACCTGCTTGAGGGACAGCAGCTGTTCCTACTAAACTCTGGTATCACCCTTTGCCATCTCCATACTATATCTCTTCCCTTTTTTTTTTTTTTTTTTTTTTTTTTTTTTGGTCTGAATTCCACTTAAAATATTTATCATGTGTTCCACAGAACAAACAAATTCAGTCAATGTAAATGACAACAGAATTTTCCAATTATGCTTAGTTTTCATAATTGATTTTGGTGGACTGGGGAAGGAGTTTTGTGTTGTGAATGTTAGAGTACATTTACATAGTATGTAAAATATTTTTATTTCAAAAGAATAAGGAACATCCAAACTATGGATTTGTCCATGATATTTCCCCTTTTACCGTGGATACAATAGCTCCCATTCATTTTCTGAAATGTACTGTACAATATATCAAGACTTCAACTGTGGCAGCAAGATAACTTAATTTCGGCACTTACAGTATACAGAAAACTTACCAGTAAAAAATAAAGTACTGAGTTACTATTAACATAGTTCATGGATGTAAAATTTCAGGGATCTCTCCTAACCTCTCATGGCAATAGGGTTGGAGAAGGCAGAGTAAGAAAATATAATTTCCATGGCAACCTGATTTGCTGGTGCCAAACATCATGAAGTCTCTATCACTCACCCGGCCCTCAATAACCTTGGGTTCATATTTCACAGCTGTTGATTTAACACCTTCCAGTATTACTACCCTGGATGAAGCTCTACTCTGACACTCTGTCTCCAGTTTTGTTCAATGCAATCATTATTTATATCCTCCCACTACAAGCAGCGCAGCGACATATGTGCATGCTCTGATGCTCCATCCATCTCTTGTTTAAATATGTGTCTGCCTGAACAGGACAGAGGTTGAAAACCCAGATGAAGTATGTTAGAGATTTGCTGTACTGGAATGATGCATCAGACCGCCAGAGATGTAAAGGTTAGGGGAAAGTTTTGCTTGGTATCACATCAAATACGCCATTGTACTGAGGAATGGATTTTGTGCAGAATGTGGCCACCGTATAATACTCATTATGATCATATGGGAAGTTAGCATGTGGTTTCCAACAGTTCCAGTATCCTACAATCGGCCGCATGCTGACTCACTGACAAGTGCCATCTCCCATCAAACATTTTTTGCATCGGCTCAAATGCATTTACCTTCCCTTGTGGCATGACTGGAAGTGCGTTCAGCCAGCAACATGGGAGTCCCGGGTTCACGGCCTGCATTAAAACCAGGAAGTAATCTGGTTCACATAATCAGTGAAGGGTGTGATTTGGAGGTGGCATTTTTTCCCACTAACATTATATTTGTACTCCACTAATTGTTAGGTTGAAGATCAGGGTCCTCCGCAGGGCAGAGGGGCATCGGAGGTGGTGGCGCAAAAGGGCCCAAAAGTGTGCTGCCTTCATGACAAACCCCTTCAAGTTCACTAAGGAGTTGCTAGGGCAGAAGCGCAGTGGGAGACTGATCTTTTCTCAGGATGACATAGAGCAACATTTGAAGAAGACATACAGCGACCCTGAAAGAGAGCAGGAGTTAGGAGAGTGTAACATTCTGATAGACCCCCCTGAACCGGATGTGCAGTTTGACATGTCAGTGCTGCAGCTGAAGTAATTCAGAGAGGTCGTCCGTAAAGCAAGGGCAAGCTCATCTCCAGGACCAAGCAGCACCTCATACAAAGTGTACAAGAATTGTCCCAGACTCCTGCTGCGTCTGTGGAAGATCCTAGAATAGTGGAGAGTGGCTGAAGGGCTGCGGATCCCGAAGGAGGAAAACTCCACCCAGATAGATCAGTTCCGAATCATCTCCCTTCTGAGTGTTGAGGCGAAGGTCTTCTTTAGTGCCGTTTCCAATTGGCTGTGCACCTACTTGGCAAAGAACACCTATATAAATACATCAGTCCAGAAGGGTGGCATTTCAGGGATGCCAGGCTGTCTGGAGCATACCGGTGTGGTGACACAGCTCATCAGGGAGGCCAGAAAGAATAAGCGCAACCTGTCAGTTTTGTGGCTTGATCTGGCAAACGCATATGGCACTCACATATGCAGCTCACACTGACCAAATGCCATGTCCCTAGCAGGATCAGAGACCACATCGCTGGTTACTACAGCAACTTCAGGATGAGGGTCTCTTCAGGAGCAAGTGCATCAAGCTGGCACAAGGTGGAGATCGGCATCATAACAGGATCTCTGTGATGCTGTTCTCCTTAGCCATGAATATGCTCACGAAGTCTGCTGAACGGGAGTGTAGAGGGCCCCGAATGAATTCCACCCAACGGCAACCATCCATCAGGGCATTCATGGACAACTTCACACCACGGAATCAATCCCAAGCTGCCAGTGGATTCTGCAGGGGCTTGAGAATCTGGCGGAGTGGGCCCGGATGCATTTCAAATCAGCCAAATCAAGATCAATGGTGCTAAGGAAAGTGAAGGTGGAAGACAAGTTCCGGTTCAACATCGCAGGTGCAGCCATCCCAACCATTACAGAAAAGCCAGTCAAGGGCTTAGGCAAGGTTTCTGACAGCTCTCTAAGGGACACGACATCCATACAGGCGTCCTGTGCAGAGTTGGATGGCTGGCTGAAATCCGTGGACAAATCTGGCTTACCTGGGAAGTTCAAAGCCTGGGTATATCAGCATGGCATTCTTCCTAGAATTCTGTGGCCCCTCCTCATCTATGCAGTTCCGATCTTGACAGTCGAAGCCTTGGAGAGGAGGGTCAGCAATTACCTCAGGAGATGGCTTGGGCTGCCAAAGAGCCTGAACAACATTGCACTTTATGGACACCACAATAAACTGCAACTATGCTTCAAATCCTTGGAGGAATTCAAGGTAACAAGATCAAGAGAAGTGGTACAGTACAGGGACTCGAGTGATCCGAAGGTGGCTAAAGCAGGGATCCGAGTGATGACTGGCAGGAAGTGGAGGGCTGAGGAGGCCATACAGGAAGCAGAGGCAAGGCTACAGCACAGGAGGTTGGTGGGAGTGGTCACATGAGGCCGAGCTGGGCAAGGATCCTTTCCGTCTCCCCAAATGAACTCCAGCAGAGGAAAGGTACCGCCTTGTCCAGGAGGAGGTGAGAGCAACAGTGGAGGAGACAAGAACCTGTAAGGCAGTGAGAATGAAGCAACAGGGAGCTTGGACAAGATGGGAGAATGCAGTCGAGAGAAAAGTGACTTGGGCTGAGCTTTGGAAAGCTGAGCCACACCGCATAACATTTCTCATCCAGGCAGTTTACGATGTGCTTCTAAGCCCATCAAATCTGCACATATGGGGGAAAGCGGAATCACCAGCATGCCCACTGTGCTCCAAGCGAGGAACCCTGGAGCACATCCTCAGCTTCTGTACAAAGGCACTTGGAGAAGGACGGTAACGATGGAGGCATGACCAGGTCCTGAAAACCATCGCTGAAGCCATCAGCGCAGGAGCTGAGTGGGCAAAGAGGGCCTGACCCTCCATGCAGACCATCATGTTTATCAGAGCTGTGGAGCACCCAATAACCACAAAAGGAACATCTGCAGGTATCCTGACTTCTGCAAGGGACTGGCAGCTGCTGGTGGACCTCGAACATCAGCTGAAGTTCCCTAACCATATTGCAGCCACTACCCTGCAACCAGACATTGTCCTTGTGCCTGAGTCCACTAAGCAAGCTGTGCTGCTGGAGCTGACAGTCCCTTGGGAAGATCGCTTGGATGAGGCCTTTGAAAGGAAGCTCCCCAAGTATGCAGGATTGGTCAGCAACTGTCAACAGGCTGGAAGGAGAGTGAGGTGTCTCCCAGTGGAGGTAGGATGCAGGGAATTCTTAGCCTGTTCATTAGCCAGAGGCTTCAGCAAGTTGGGCATTGAGGGAGAGAGGAAGAGGAGAGCCATCCACAGTACCACCGAAGTGGCAGAGAGGGCCTCAAGATGGTTGTGGTTCAAAATAGGTGACCCATGGAGTCATAAGTAGCTAGCCATCTGGACACAAGCTGGGGTCTGATCAGCCCCGGTTGGGTCACCTGGAGGAGGGTGTATAATGTTGAAAGACCTGAAACACCCGATGATTCCAGGCACACCACTGAATATGTGTCCAGAGGCATCAGTAGATATATGTATACAGGTTTAGGTTTGGGGACACAGTTTATAAAATATGCATTCCTCTTCAATGTATTACGTCCTGTACAGCTGAAAACAACTCACTATTGGGCCCCCTCCATGGGCATTGCACCTGAAAAATGGAGCTCACTTGTGCCCATACACCCAACAACACTTACTGCTTTAGCCACTAGGGCCAGTGTTATGAATTTCGATTTTAACTAAAGAAAAAGGTAACCTACTCTTTCTGATTTCACTGTAAGACCAGTCTGTATGAGTATGGTATACAGCATAATGATGGGGATTATGGAGTGGTGTATAAGACAGAACAGTATAAAGTATCACAGTGTGAGGGTATGGTAATTTTGGCCAGGTGTTTCAAGATAAATAGATACCCTGCTAAAAAGCATTTGCTTTTTCATAACTGGTAATGGAGACATAATGGAGTTCTCACTTATGTCTCAAAGTATTAACTATGCCGTAAATGTTTCCCCATAACCTTGTGTGACCCCGCATCCACGTGCATGGACGTATTTTGGCTTTGCTATATGCAACACACAATTTAAATGAATAAAAACCGACTGAATACTGTTCACAAGACTCTAGACTGTCATTTAAAAGGTTAACTTCTGCCGCACCAAGTCACGTAACACAACAGCATGCTCTCGATTTCCTTGAAGCACTCCTACGGACGCAGCGCCAACAAAGTGCCTCTGGTAATAAATCTCAAGGTTTTGTTTTTTAATTGAAACCTGTTTGGTTGTAAAGAGTAGAGTCTCTAGTTTCATTTGATATGCCTCTTTAAAAATCCATTCATTTTTCGCGCGTTAGCACCCTGATAAACATGATGTCCTCATACAAGAATTTTGGGACATAATTCCCTCAAAAGTAGAAAAAAAAACATATTAGTTATTTTGAATAAGTTTCAGCATTAACACATCTGTGGGTCATTTCGCTTCATTTTAATATACATTTTGTTACATTTTATTTTGTTAACACTGTGCAATACAATTCTATTCATTAACATAAGTTAATGCATTCCTATATATTTACTATACATTTTCACATTGAGCATAAATGGGTTCATCCAAAAGGTGAAAAATGTTGCTTTCAGAGGCTTTATATGGAGTTAGGATGAAAATAAGGTGCATTTCAAACTGTTCTGAGACCAGTGAAGACAACCTCCAGTGTGCTGTCTAAGTCATTCACTAAATAGGGAGCAAGGGAGCATCCTATAGCTTTCTATGCAGCAAAGTGCATTCAATACTAAAATCCAACCAAAAGTTAAGTTTCTAGCTGCAGATGATGTTTGGACCACTCAGCATGTATGGCAGACATGGGACAATGGTAATCAGTACATAGATTCAGAATTTTATAATATAACATTTTATCTTATCATGGTTGGCAGTGGTTGGATGATGCTGGACATTACTTTGAATAAACAGATGTACAGGTAGCTGTAATAACCTGCTGGGCATTATTGCCTGCTGCACCTTCACCAGTGCCTTCAGCCCAGCTGTGGGGTCATCAGCCGGGAGCCACCTATCTTCAATGTTTCACCCCATTAATCCCGGAACATCTCCTGGTGGTGGGGCAGCAGTCAGGGACGTCTCCCTGCCACCCCCGCATCTGGACACTGGATCCCCTCCAACGCCTCTCATCCTTGCCTTCCGTTCCAGATATCCTTCCTTTGCAAATTACTTGCAACAAGGGTTCTATATGTCATAATACCTCGACACGACCTAGCTTCACAGGCACGTGGTCACTTAATCACATCAGCTTCACAGGCATGCAGTTAGTTAGACACATCAGCTTCACAAACATAACAGATTAAACGTAGCAGCTTCAGGAGCACCATGGCCTTCCTTGTGCCAGACTCTCTCTCTCTCTCTCTCTCTCTGCTGGTGGCGTGGCTGCTTATATGCCGCTCTCCCCATGCTCACTGGAATTAGACACAGGTGTTAAATAAAATCTAGCTCAGGTGCAAGCGCCCTTACCGCTTTCTCTCTCTCCGGATGGACACTTGACCATGCCCCTGCTGCCACAATGAGCAATTGATGTTATTTAGGAAGTATAGAGGTTTCAAATTAATGTGGATGTTAGCATAACTCAGATTACTTGTCTTTGTGAGAATTTACTGAGAATTGTTTGTTCATACTGAAATCTCTGACTTTTGATTGCAGACTTCGGAACTGTTGAGATATCTCCTGAAACTTCAGAGAAAACATATGTGAGATTGCTTGTCTTTTTCTAAGGAGGAAAATATGAAGATCAGGAGACTGAAGTACAAGTTTCAATCTGCACTCCATTTCATCTCATTGCTGTCTAGGAGAAACCAGAGATATTGATCTCATTTGTGATTTTTATTTATTTATTTATTTATTTTATTTTTATAGACCAGCATGAATTTACATGATGCTTCAGGCAGATTTTTTGAGCTGGTTACTAGGAGTGTAGGAACAATCTAAAGAGCCATTGTAGGATCACCTCTTACTGTTTATGTGTTCAGTGCACTGCCAGTGCAACCAGATGGCCCAACTGATTTCACTGTGAATTTGGAAATAGTTTACTTTTCTTGAGCTACTGTGAACTTCCTGTGTGATCGTATTGTTGGCAGGGGTTCTGCTTGGTCTTAAAGTTCGCACCACAGCCAGCAAATCCAAACTCTTCAAATATATTGATTATTTCCCCCCCAAAAATGGGTGGACAAAGCAATTTCAAATAGCAATTTCTCATGGTGACCAGTGCTCTTTTTAGCAGGGTCAGTTACTGAAATATTAAGCACAATTTTCTAAACACAGTTGAAATACTATTATGACAATGAATCTGGAAACTCATATGATTTCATGTGTGTGAGTGTGTGATGTGATTTTAACTACACGCATTATATATTGTGACTAGAAGTCAAAGGCCACTCAAATGCTGTGGAATGTGTGTGCTTCATAACATCATTTTGGTTCTGGTTAGAAACTCGAGCTGGCCTAATATGTATAAATCAGCCATTCAATACATTTTTGAAATTGTAGAATTATTCATGTATGCATAGTTAAATATTTAGCTTGAAATTAATATACCCAGCCTTGTCTCTCTGATATGAAATCTTTTGAATGAAATAATTTCATCACCCTCTTTATGTTGACTGTCTGCAATTCAGATGAACTTTGATACCTTAAACCACCAAGGAGAGTTGGAAAAGAAATCTATAAATCTATATTTTAGACATTTCTTTATGCATTCCAAACAGGGGAAATTTCACAGAATATGTATGTTTTTAAAGAGGAAGTAATTGATATTCAGGAGAGGAGGAATGGCTGGGATAGAATGGGGGTCGAAACCCCTCCCTTTTTTTCTTCTTTTTTTTTTTTTTTTTTTGCCAAGATAGAAAAAAGACTATTAAAAAAATATATCAGGTGCAACATGAGGGTGAGAGCATGTCAGTTAGTGTCTGCTTCCTTGGTGGGATGAATCTGATAGAATGTAAGATCTTTCGAAAAATGACATTACAATGGCAATTTTTTGACTGCCTGTAAATGGGGCTCTATTGTTTGAGAATATTACATTACAGTAATAGTTCTGCTGCCATCACCTTGTTCTTTTGTGAAAGTTTGATATATAAAAATAATAGGCTATATTAAAAACAGTCAATATGTTCAATAGCAGAAATTATGTATATGGAATTGACATTTATAATGTTTATGCAGTAATAGGCCTCCATTCTTCATGACCACACCCCACCCCACAGAATTATTTTGTTTTTGTATTTGACAACATACAAGAATCCCATGCATGCACCCCCACTTCAAAACAATATCCCCAATGACCATTTATTTATTTACTAGAACTGCTTATGATGCAGCACACATCAGCAGCCACTCCCTAGTAATTACTGCATTTTTTGAGCACATTTAGAATTCCTTCATACACTACATGGAACTCTACAGCAAAACATGGGTTTAAAAAATTACAACATAAATATGTATGCATTCATAAACAGAGCCATGGGGGGGGGGGGGGGGTATTTGATTAGCTGGTCCTTGGAGATGTTGCCCAGTTGTAACTGTATGATGCTGGGTGTAGAACAGCACTGCTCTTTAGGGCATGAGCTAGCTTCTGCATGCATAAGATATGAAGTAGCATATACAATGGCCAACAAATTACATAGTGATACACAGACTACATCATATATTTTTGCAGAAAAGGACATTTTGTGTTTATTCAAAATGATCTGTTTTAGCTAATAGTGGTGGAGGTGAGAGCAGGTGTTGAGCTGTCAGTATATGTGTGCAAATGTTTTGGTGAAAGCTCTTGGCTAAGGATTCCTCCCTCTAAACACTAAATTATTCATTGAGCTCGGCCATAGTAATTATCATAAAGCTGGTTTAGTTTTCCGCACACTTCCACAGTCACCAGGCTCCTCTGGAAAGGTCAAAAAGTGTGGCATTGTTGCCACCGTACAATCGCTCTATGGGGGGATTATACACTAGAAGAAGTGTAAGTGTTTAGATTTTCCTTCAGGAAAAATATAATTTTTTTTACGAGTATTTATGTCTGGTAAGCATCCTTAAAACAAGATACATTTACTTGAGAAGCGGATCTGCTTAAGATATTACGTTTTCATAGAATATATCTTGAATAATTTTTTCCTACACCACTGGTAGTTTTTATTTTTTTTATTTTTATTTTTTACAATTTAAACATACATCTAACAAAAAGTAATAAGGTCTATGCTTCAATTAATAAGAAAAAAAAATAAAAAATAAAACATTTATCAATGATTGTTTGTCAATCTGTCATATATATATATATATATATATATATATATATATATATAATGCATACAGTATATACACTCACTGACCACTTTATTAGGTACACCTGTACACCTACATATTCATGCAATTATCTAATCAGCCAATTGTGTGGCAGCAGTGCAATGCATGAAATTACGCAGATACGGGTCAGGAGCTTCAGTTAATGTTTATATGAACCATCAGAATGGGGAAAAATGTGATCTCAGTGATTTCGACTATTAAATGATTGTTAGTACCATACAGGCTGGTTTGAGTATTTCTGTAACTGCTGACCTACTGGGATTTTCACGAACAATGGTGCCAAAAACAAAAAACATCCAGTGAGCGGCAGCTCTCCAAACGTAAATGCCTTGTTGATGAGAGTAATCAACGGAGAATGGCCAGACTGGTTCGAGCTGACAAAAAAGTACGGTAACTCAGATAACCACTCTGTACAATTGTAGTGAGCAGAATAGCATCTCAGAATACACAACATGTTGAACCTTGAGGCGAATGGGCTGATGGTTGATGTGAACATTAACTGAAGCTCCTGATCCATATCTGCATGATTTTATGCATTGCACTGCTGCTAAACGATTGGCTGATTAGATAATTGCATTAATAAGTAAGTGTACCTAATAAACTGGTGGGTGAGTGTGTGTAATATATATACACTACCGGTTAAAAATTGACTGAAATGTTTCACATGATCTTAAAAATCTTTTGATCTGAAGGCGTATGCTTAAATGTTTGAAATTAGTTTTGTAGACAAAAATATAATTGTGCCACCATATTAATTTATTTCATTATAAAACTAAAATTTAATAATAAAAAAAAAAGTTTTTGAAATTGATGTCTTGGACCAAATAATAAAGAAAAGCAGTCAATAAGTGCACAACGTAGATGGGAACTCCTTCTATGCTGTTTAAAAAGCATCCCAGGGTGATACCTCAAGAAGTTAGTTGAGAAAATGTCAAGAGTACATGTCTGCAAATTCTAGGCAAAGGGTGACTACTTTAAAGATGCTAAAATAGATCACATTTTTTATTTATTTTGGATTTTGTTTAGTCACAACATAATTCCCATAGTTCCATTTATGTTATTCCATAGTTTTGATGACTTTACTATTATTCTAAAAGTGAAAAAGAAATTATAATAAAGAATGAGTAAGTGTTTCAACACGGTAGTGTATACATATATATATATATATATACACCTTATATTTACAGTATATATACTAATATATATATATATATATATATATATATATATATATATATATATATATATAATGTATTTACTGTATATATTTTATTGAGAACGTGTTTTTTTTTTTTTTTTGCAATGAACACAAAACGACAAAACCTTTGTAGTGGAACCATTAGGAGTTGGAAGGAAAAAAAAATACTTATTTCCTAATCAGACAAAATAAATATATTAGAATCTTCTGGAGTATGTCCCAGTGAGCATGTCACAACACTTTTCTCTGCATTTGACTGACTGATATCAACAGTCATGCTTCATACTTAAACATGATTTAAGTATTTTTTAAACATGATTTAGATGATTGTGATGAATAGCTTGGTCATACGGTAAGAAATGATGTCGTCCATCAGTCGGAAAACTAAAGGCAATAACGATGAGGCAGATGAAGTAAATTCTGTTTCCTAAACAATGGTATGCCAACTGCCTTAGAATGTTTAAGTGAATATGTTCCACCACAAAAGAACATAAGACTGTCGGCATACCAATTTACACAGGAAATCAGTAGTAATTTAATCTCTGACAGTCATACGTCATGTCTATCATGCAAAGACTATTGACTGGCAGTGTGAGTAATTAAGTCAGAAAGACAATATTGGATCAGGCATAGGGAAGTGCTGACACATCAGTGTGTAAATAAGGCTTTGGAAGGATATGGCACTCCCCCGTTTTCTCCGGAATATGGAGAGAAACTGGTTGTTCATTTATTGTATCATTGTGCCACCAAGGGCTTTATGTTTTCAAATTCAATCCAAACAGATCACTTATGAGTCAAAATATTTTTTTCTTTGATTATTTTCATCAACATGAAGTTTGTGTTTAGTTTGTGCATGACAAGTAGTTCCATGAACAAGTGCGTTTTTTGTTGTTGTTTTTTTTTTGGTGACAGTCCTTAGTGGTAAAATAATGTTTCTATAGCTTTCAAAACCTAGTGAACTGCCTACCTAGACAGCATTTTAAGACATGGTGGGCACGCTCCAGTTAAAATTGTTATCATTTCACTATTTGTATGTGCTAGGTATTTTTATGATTATTAAAGAAACACATCGTTAGCTTATAAACATGCTAACATCAAACTCTATAGGAATCAATTGTGTCAAATCTCCTGAGCGCTATTTATGTGGCATGTGGAATGGCTGCCTATAAAGTCTACTCCAAATTATGAGATTCAGTCTCGGTTAAGATGCTGTCTAGAAAGCAGCTGCCTATCGGCAGACAGCAAGGCAGCTCACAAGTTTTGGAACAGAGCTTATATTTACTTAATCTTAAAATGTACCCTACAACTCCAACAATACAAAACCTTAAAAAAAAAAAAAAAGCACTGTGCAGGTTAACCATGTGGTAAAATCACAATTGCAGCCCAAATCTAGAGGACACACTGTCACTTTATACTGATTGACTTGCATGTGGAGAGCCACCAAATGCCATTTATTCGATAATTAATGTCTGACCGGGATCAGCTTTGATTGTATTGATTTGGCAGGGTCTGATTGTGTTTTATTGATGCACTACCATCCCAAAACACAGTGACCAGCCGAGTATGTGAAGCTTTCACATTATTGAAACAAAGACTGCTGAAAAAATGTTAAAACAACATGCAAACATTCACGCTTTGATCAACAGCATGAAATGCCAGATTAGACAGTTCTTACCTAAGACTTTACATTTACATTTGTTCTTTTGACATATGCCTTTTTAGAAGTGTATAGACTGTGTCAGTAAATATTGTGTCAGTTTAGAGGGGTAAATTAGGGTAAGCTGGGAAGTCTATGTTAAATTCAAGATGAAATATAACCTTATTGACCCTATTTACATGTATGTTTTTGGTCGATTAATTGATTCACATAACTACAAAGAATAAATTGTTTGTCTTGGTAATCATTCATTAAAATGTATTATACAGTTAGTTCCGGTCCTCGAATCTGATTGGACGTGATGTTCCATCAGTGCTGATGTCTCAGAACTGCAGCACGTGGACACAAAATTTACTGTTTGTATCACTCCTTTTTTGTTCGTGGCATACTGAACTAAAGTGTAAGAGCAAATGTATTATACAACAGTTATTTCTGGTCCTCAAATCTGATTGGACGTGACTTTCCAAGAGTGCTGATGTCTCAGAACCCCAGCACTCAGACATTTTACTATTTGCATCACCCCGATTGTGTTTGTGGCATTCTAAACAAAAGTGTAAGAGCTGCCCAGATGTGTTAGAAGCAGCTAGATGTGTGTCTTTTCATTTATTCCTGTGACGTTAAAGATTTTAGCCAGCAGGTGGCGACAAAATACCATTTTTATGTGTTATTGAGTTGACGTTCATTTGAGTCAGCGCTGACAGTAAGCGAGCGAGTTCTTTGAAGTCATCAGCATTGTCCCTCGCTCCATGATTGCTCGAATTACTACTACACACAGCTGAGAAATAAAGTTAAACTAAAAGCTTCAGCATTAAGGCTAAAAGATGAGAGACACAACAGATGATGTAATCACACATACTCAAGGTGCTTACCTACCGGAGTTTCCATTTTGGGAGGCGATGTAAACATTTAACATGGCGGAGGAGAGAACGAACCGGCTACTGCCAAATACTCAGGGAGGACCCCGCTCACAAGACTATTTTTACACAGTGAAAATAGTATGTATTGTACCAAAATGACATTATCTTCAGCAAGCTGACTAACACTGCACTACAGCTGAGGAACAGAGTTAAACAGCTATAGCTTTACTGTACATGTCTGCTTGGGAGTTGCGACTGATGCAGGTTATCAGGCCCTAAATCTGCACAGGTGTGAATATCTGCAGCCGAATCACAGCACAGCAAATCAAACATTAACAACAAAACAACTAAACTGTAAGTATATCAATGTGTTTGTGTGTGTGTGTGTGTGTGTATGTGGAAGGGTAAGTGCATGTCATTGAGTCTTAGGCACTTCGTGGTGTATATGAATAAGTGTGTCCAGGTTTAGAAGTGTTTACATGTACCCTAGTGTGTAAGAGGCACTGGTCTGCAAGAACACAGAGAGAGAGTCACAAATGAGGGGATAGGCAGGTCAGAAGACCTATGGGATCAGACACTTACCTGCATCTCAACTCCTTTGCAGCGCACTTTGGCGGGTTGGCAGACTATTTGCAGTTCCCCGTTATTCACACCACTCCACATTAACAACTTGAGTCATCTGTTTGATGGCAAACACTTTTTAGTGCATAGCGCTCTCTTTGTTGTTTGTTCTTACTCCATTCACATTCCTTTTTCTCCCAATCACATGAACACAAATGCAAACTTTCTCCTTGCATCGTCTCTGCGCAACTCTGCTTCACCCAAAACGGTCACACCTGCCGCACTTTAACGAGCAGCCATTTTATTTGCTCTTACTTTCTCTCCATGGACCTAATTCACAGTAGCGCCATCTTTGATTTTTTACGGGAATGACAACGAAACTGTGAGGGATAGACGTGCAGTCTCTTCAGTGGGTTGAACACTTGTTTAAAGTGTTTTTGGATAGTTTCATTCCAAGAAATTTCAGTAGTCAACTCAAAACATAAGTTGAGGAAAATAAGATGTGATCTATGAGGTTTTTGATAGCTTAATAGAGAGCATGTCATTGAAGAGACGGTAAGTCTATCCCTCATAGCTTCATTTTCATTACCGTCAAAAATCAAAGATGGCACTTCAGAGAATAAGGCTGAAACTCGGTGGCGGTTCCTTAAAGAAGCAGTGCACATTTTCACACCACCAGACAATCAATTCCCAATAAATATAATCCAGTTGTGACCTACATTTTTTGCTGTTTTTGAATATCATGTTTTACTGTGAAATAGAGATATAAATAAGGTAGAAATACAAAATTAGAATTTTTCACTCAAATATAACCAAACCAAATAAATTCTAATTTTTAAAATTGACATTATCTCCTAAGTCCACAAGAGGGCGCAACGTATATATAAACTGATCAAAAAATCCTGGATATGCACTCAGTTTTAAACAAAAGTGCATAAAATAATTTGAAAAGATTTTCCCAGTTCATATTCTCAAATGTTAAGTAAGAACTAAAACGAGAAAGCGAAGTTACACTGGTGCCACGGTACTACCCCAGACTCAAGCTTTATAATAAAGGAGATGTCACAGTGTTTTTCTTTCATTACAATTGCATGTATGGTAGTAATATTCCATATAGTAATATTCAGATTAATTTGGTGGTAAAGACTCTTTAAGTCTTTAACAACAAAACAGTGGTTACACATGTGAGCAAAGCACAGGAGTTGGTTACCATTGTAATAGATCCAGATTATAAACAGAGGTGGGTAGTAACGCGCCACATTTACTCAGTTACATTTACTTGAGTAACTTTTTTTTGGGAAAAAAAACTTTTAGGTTTAAAAGTGGGTACTTCTTACTCTCACTCAAGTAAATTTCTAATTTTACTTTTACTTCATTACACATTAAATTTAATTAATGTGTAATTTATTGAGAGATTATTGAATGGGACTTTTACAAGAGCGGATGTTCACAGCTGTGCGTGCTGAGCCGCTGTCACAGACTGCCACTCAGTCACTGCTGCAGCATCAAGCTCTTCAAAGTGAAAAACTTTCTTCGCTCCGCACAGTGAAAAAAAAAAGAATAGTTTCATCATGCAATGCCTTAATTTAACACCAAGACAAGCTGATATTTCAAGATTAAAATTGCAGCTCCAACTTAAGGCAGCACTCTGAGGTAAGTTTTGGCTCTAATGATAACGCTGGCTTTTCTGTGTAATGAGATGGTCATTTTCAGGGTGATAATGTAACTGGGCTCTTATGACATCAGTTTTCAAGTGTACATTTTTAAATCAGTGCAGCAATATATCAGTGTGCTTTGTCCCGCATCCCGCATGTCATGAGCAGTATTTACACATTTACTCCATGCCCTCGCAGGGGTACTGGAAACTATCGCAGCTACTTCAGGCAGATTAACTATAAATCCATGTAAACATCAAAGTTAATTGTAAATAAATGCCTTTTGCTCTGCTGTTTGCTAATTGACAGCTGGAGTGCGAAAAGACAGCATTTCTGCACATACACAGCGAGGGGCACAAGGCACATGCGTGACAGATGTGCGGGCGTGAGGCGATCGTATGGTGAAGAGAGTGGCTGTTTCCAAAATCGTTCACTCGTTCACTATTTCCTATATAGTGAATGGCAGTTAGTGCACTATATCTCAGCAGTGAGTGAACATAATGAGTGAGTGAATTTGGACGCTGACGTATACACCGAGCGTCGGAGCTCTGGGGCTGTCACAGAAACAGCTCACATATGAACTTTTAAAATACTTGGGCCTTACTTGTTATTCTTATTAAATAATATATTAATACAATAAATCTTCATTCTGTTTGTCATTTTTAATATATACTGTGTGTTAATATAAAGAGTAAACACATTTGATCAAATGAAGAGTACATTTTAAAATGTATCTGTATGTTTTGCCTCTTTATATGTTATGTTATTTTAATCAAGTAATGATTTGTCAAAAATTAATTTAATACATTCAGCATGAAAGAAAACATTGCAGGAGTGAAGGAAGCAGTAAATTCACAGCTCGTACGTCTCCCCATGGTGGACCGTGGGCAATTAACCGTCGTCCAGTGTACATCAAATGTACACTCAAAATTAGAGTGCATTGTGGGTAATAATGAGTGAACAAAAGTAGGGAATGAGTGGCTCACTCAGAATTCAGACAATCCTGCAAAATGGCGGACACTCGAAATAGTGCACTATATAGTGGATAGGGGGCGGTTTCAGACACAGCGAGTGTTCCACGACTGGGGTTGTTGCCCTATGCAGGCTGCGTACTCTGCGTTTAGAGAGCGGTGGTAATGCTGCACTAAACTAATGATCTAAATTCTTTCGACACTGAAAACTGTAACTACATTGAAATAGGAATTCGCGCAGGACTTTAAAAGCTAAGAAATAGCAAAAGGAGTCATTAATAAAGCATGATCTTGCTTTGGTTTATATTTCAGCATTATATATAATGTCCTTGTGGGACATTTTCACGTTTTCACCGTAATAATTACTAGAAATGTTTCCAAACCTCTCTTATTGACAGATTCATCCAGATCTGACAAAAGACCTTAAAGGGATAGTTCACCCAAAAATTAAAATTCTCATTATTTACTCATACAATGGTCCATACAATGCAAGTGAATAGTTGGCAACATTTTAAAGCTAAACAAAATCACATAAGACAGCATAAAATTAATCCATAAGATTCCAGTGTTTAAATCAATATATTCAGAAGAAATGTGATAGGCATGGATGAGAAACAGAGAAACAGATCACCTTCACATTCTTCTTCTTGCATTTTTGGTGATTCACATTCTTCTCTGCATATCACCCCTGCTGTCTAGCAAAAAATGACAAATATTGATCTGTTTCTCACTCACTCACACCTATCATATCACTTCAGAAGATATGAATTTAACTACTGGAGTCTTATGGATTACTTTTATGCTGCCTTTATGTGCTTTTTGGAGCATACAAATTTTGGCCTACAGAGCTAAAATATTCTTCTAAAAATCTTAATTTGTGTTCTGCAGAAGAAAGGAAGTCATACACATCTGGGATAGCATGAGGGTGAGTAAATGATGAGAGAATTTTCATTTTGGGTAAACTACACCTTTAAAGTGATAGCTCAACCATAATTTAATATTCTGTCATCATTTCCCTACCCTCATGTTGATCCAAACCAGCGTGACACTTTGCATTATGTGGAACACAAAAGATGTTAGAATGTTAGGGACTGACAGTCTTGGTCACCATTCACTTTCAAAATATGGAGGAAAAAAAAAAACATTCACTGAAAGTAAATAGTGACTCAGGCAAACATTCTGTCTAATATCTCCTTATTGTGTTGCATGGAAGAAAGTCATACGGGTTTGGAACAACATGATGTTGAATGATGACAGAATTTTCATTAATAATAATAATAATAATTATGTAATACATGTTACATGTATATTATGTAATGGAATATAGGGGAGTTAATGTCCATTATGTCATTTGTGAAAGTAACAAGTTACTCACTACTTAAATACTCTTTTAATTGGATACTTTCTTACTCTTACTCAAGTAATTATTTATGTTAGTACTTTTACTTCTACTTGAGTACAATATTTGGCTACTCTACCCACCTCTGATTCTAAGCCCAGAGCTCTATTGGATTTAAGGCACTCCACCAGACAAGGCTGCCCAGGACATCCAGAAAGCAGGAGGAGATGGAAACAAACACAGCTAAATGATTCCAACTGCCACACCCCTTGTTATACAAACAGTTTGAGATTTACAAGTGGTTGTGCTTTACTGTCCATGATGTTACTTTCCAAGTTTAGTAAGACATGCTGTTAACTTAAGGTATAAATTAAACAGTTAGAATGAAAATTCTTACATGATTTACTCCCCTTTATGTAGTCCTCAACCCATATACATTTTTTTTTAAGAATGTTCACTGTACTCTTTCCCATATAATCAAAGGATACAATGAACTTGCTATCATGCTCCAAAATGCCAAAGTCAATGGTTTGATTCCCAGGTAATGCATAAACTGAAAAAATGTATTTCTTGAGTGCACTGTAAGTCACTTTAAATAAAAGCGTATTCCAAATGCATAAATATAAGTACCATAAAAGCAGTCACACAACGTCAATGGCACCAAACGGCATTGGTTCTTGTCTCATAACCAGTGTTGCGTAAGTTACTTTATATAAATAGCAATCTACTACAAATTACTAATTATTTATCTAACATTGTAATCAGATTACTTTTCCAATAACTTAATTGGAAAAGTAATAACACTACTAATATCTTTACTTTTAAGTTACTTTCTAAAGCACTTTTTGGACTCAACAAATTTAAAATAATGTCTATAATTCTTCCTTGTTCATTTTTACACACAAGCCATACACCCAACACCTCACATTTCTCCTTAACAATGACTCACTATGGGGCCATTATTTATATATTTTAGATAAATAATATATCAGAAATAAGCATAACCCTATATTGTACATAAAAGTAATTAAATTAATTGAAAACCAGTAACTGTAATCTGATTAAAAGAATTAAAAAAAAAAAAAAAAATTACACAACTTTTTTTGACTAAAAAGTAATTAGATTACAGTAACTAATTGCTTTTTAATTTGATTACACCCAGCACTGCTCATAACTGAATGTGATGCACCAAGTTTGAATATGCAGAAGAATATTTTGGTCTGTTCCACACACAGAGCTATCGCATGGCTTGAAATGTGGAACAGTACTTTTATGGTACTTTTTGTCCTGTTTGGAGCTTGGCAGCCCCTGGTCACTAAATAAAATTAATACTGAATAGGTGTCATTTCTTTTTGTTGTATGGACAATTAAATTAATACTTTGCACTCTCCCTTTGTGTTCCACAGAATGTGATGCAGATTTGGACATAAATGAGGGTGAGGAACTGATTACAACCAATGAGAATTTACATGTTTGAGGTAACTATTCTTCAAACTATTTAGCTTTAAAATATGTAACCCAAAAGAAGGTGGATTTATCAATGAAGCATTATTATTATTAATTATCAATACTTGTTGGAGTTCTCTATGAGCTGTAACCTGTTCATATAACTTACCCATACCTGTTACTCTTGAGTATTTGTTGTATGTGCATCTGTTATGAATTGTTACTGTTTTAACTTGTTTTCATATAGCAAACTCTAAATTTGATATATGGTGCAGACTCCATAGTCCTCTCCAATTATGGTATTATCAGAACGGTTATGCTTTGCATTCTTTGTGCTGTGTAAAGTGATTTAAACCAACCTGGCCTGCTGAGGACATCAGTTACATTTTGTCATGGCTCTGTTTTTTTTTTTTTTTTTTTTTTTTCAATTCATGACCTTGAGTTACAATTACTGCCTATCTACGGAACATTTCTGGCCCAGGATCCTGCAAATGATGAAATATTCACTCACATACATTTTATCACTCTCTACTTCTGAAATCCTTTTTGGAAAATCCCTTTGGACAGAATTGAGGTTTATTGGGTATTTGATTATAATTTAATATTTTTTTTTTAATATACTCTCACAAGTTCCAATCCATTAGAACCTTTTTTATATTCCTCCACGTTATGAGGTTTGAGTTATTCATTCCTCCAGGATATATTCCATTCAACACCCATCTCCCAAACAAAAACTAATACTGCATAAGGTACATTACAGAGAATAGTGAAAAATAAACATTCTGCATTTCAAAATTCATCGATGAATAAGTCAGGCTAGTTGGGCAAGTTTTAAACACTGTGGAAGAAATTCATTAATAATGAATTGCGGCCAGTGATAGGGTTTTGTTGTTGTTGATGCAAGCACTGTGTCACGGATCCACCAGACTCCCTCTCTCACTCCACACTCAACTGAGTTGATCACACGCACCTGCACTTCATTAGTGAATAATCAAGGACTGCTTTTATACCCAGCTCTCACACACATTCATTGTCTGTTCTCATCAGTGTTTCCCCTGAGACTACGGACTTCCTAGTTTTGTCTAACTTACCTGTTAATATACTTACCTTGTTATTGTTCTCCTCGTCTGTGTTGTGTCATTTCGTGTTGGTTCATCCTCCGTTTATCCTCCAGTGTTTAGACTCTCCTGTGTCATTGAAGTTTCCTGCAAATGTCAAAAGACTGTTGTGAGTTAACCATTCTTCTGTACATCGCATTACTTCCCTGTCTGGATATTACTCACCTGCTGTTTGTACCTCTACTGTTTCTGGATTGACATACGTGTTGTTTTCATTACTGCTTCTATCACCTGTTCAATAAACCCCGCCGTTGAGTCCATATCCCTGCCTCCGTGAGTTTCTCCGTGACACACTGTCTGCATTGTTTTAGCATCTACATTAAATGACAAAAGGAATTATCTAAATAAGGTAACAGCACTGAAAGTATGCTTGACTATAAAGCATTTCTGGATATATGGTGGGTTATAAAGCTCATCTCCATCATATGATCCTCATTTGATGAATTACTGCTGCAGTCATAATCAAAACAAATTTACACAAACACATCTTTTTAATATAATTCCAGTTCCCACTTTATATTAAGTGTCTTTAACTAGCATATACCTACATTAAAGGAATAAACATTTTATACAGCAGCCTATACTTGTGTGCAAATATATCATTTTGCAAAACTCTCGAAAGATTTGTATTTTCTGCTACTGAGGTTGAGGTACACATTTTATCACTCTCTCCTTCTGAAATCCTTTTTGGAAAATCCCTTTGGGTGGAATTGAGGTTTATTGGATATTGGATTATAATTTAATTCATTTTTTAAATATACTCTCACTCATCAAGGGCAGGGGTAGGGGTAGGTTTAGGGTTAAGGGTAGGGTCAACAGCAACAGTATATAGATCTAATTGCATACAGGTACTTTAAATGTAAGTACATTGTATGTACAATAAGTTGTTTAATGTAAGTACATAGTAGTTAAAGACACCAAATATAAATAGTGGGTCCAAATTATGTTTATTACAGAATAATAAAACATTAATAATAAAGTAATAATATTTTTTTTAATAATAATGAAAATAATAATAATAATCAGTAATAATAAAACATTAATTTCAGCAGGCAAATAGCACTGTTTTGTGAATAAGGTGTAATCGATAATATGCCTAAATAAAAGGAGGCATGTTGTAAAGAAAAAAATTGCAATGCACTATGTCAGCACATTTAATACATGCTGAGGGTGAGTAGTGAGAAAAAACTTTTTTCTGATATTTTGTGCTGATATAACACATGCAGAAGTGGCACAACTAGTGAATTTGCCCCTGGGAGTCCAAATGTTTTTTATGTCCTACCTTTCTTGGTTTTACTCTCATTTCTAAGCATCAGTCTGCACAACTCAAGCCCAGAGAGCCAATTACACACATTAGGATGGCAACTGACCATAAACGAATGTGACTGCTACAGGTCAGGGTCAGATACAGATCGTCTCCCTGTCAAAGTCAACTGAAAGACAAACAGACGTAGCTGCGCTTTCACTTGACCTCAAATTATAGCAAAATCCACTGCAAAGGAAGGGGTCAGCTAGTAATCAAATTAGGGGATATTCAGCATGCTTGATAACTGCATTAGCACTCAACTTGCAGACGTAATTACATCACCAAGTTAATACCAGCATTCGGCCTTTCATAATCTTATTCTGCATAAAGTGGGAGAGCCGAGCTGTTAAATCCGGTTGATTGGGTTAGTCGCTATCATTTTCAGCAATTCAATGGGATTTCAACAGAGTTCAGTGAGTGATGCGCCAGTCTTCTTTATCCCCGAGGAAATCAAAAAAACAAATCGAACATGATGAGAAAATCAAAAGCATCGTTCAGCCATCAAAACAGTGAATCCATCATCCATTCAGAAATCACAATATGAGTCTCACATATGTGTCTTTGCATAAGGCTCCTAGTACATCTATAGCTCTATTACTATGGGTTTAGTTTTCTAAATGACTTCTGAGTTACAATTATTAACATAGAAATCACTGTGTGAACGTACTGATTCAGATAGAAATAGGATTTCTGTAGTCATTACTAAGATGGGAGTGTCTTTGGTCTGGATGTGGGTGTTACCAACACAGTCTCATGAGAATTCGTAAGAATAGTAGGAGAGTTCTTAAGTCGTAAGAAATTGTACAACTTTGTTTGACTTATACACCAACCAATCACATACGCTTCCCTCATCTCTTTCAAAACCCCCATATACCCCTTTTTCCATTGTAAACAAACATATTTATTAATTACAATCATGGACACAGGTTCAAACTGATGGTTAGGTTTAGGTATGGTGTTTGGGTTAGGGGTTCAAATTAGAAAACCATGACCATTCACAACCATGAATTCAAAACACAGAAGTTTCTCTTTCTTCTGTCCAACACAACAGGGCTTTTTTCATTGATATCATGGTTAGGTTTAGGGTCTGGGCAAGGGGTTACACTTTATTTTTAGGTTTACTTTTTCTTTGACACACATTTAGTTTAACAAGGACGAAAAAACAATGGGGCAGGCAAGGTCACGTGGGAAGCGTATGTGATTCGTTGTTGTATAAGTCGTAAGTGTTCATGTGAACGAAGATTGTTTTACTAAATCGCTATCTCATTGTATTTTTACGAATTCCCATGAGATCGGGCTGGCATTACGGTAGGCCATGTGCTCTGAAAGCGTGCATCATGAAACCCATTGAAATAAATAAGACATATATGTGATTCATTGGAAAGAAAAATAAAATTTTGTATATAATTATGAAAAGGAATTAATTAAAGGATCATGACGCCGCTACTACAGTGGCAATTCTGAGCAGTCTGTGATCAGACTCTCCTTATTGATTTACTTTTCTTTTTATGTGGATGTGATGCCATTGCCAGCAGTAGCTACTTGAACAGCAACTGTTATTTTACCCAGAAAGATGGCAAAAAGATATTTGGTGAACCAGACAGCTTAAGTGAAATTTAGTGCTAGTAAAGGCCCCGATATACTTCCAGAATAGTTCTTCTTCGTTCTTTGTTCAGGGGTAAAAATACGTTCTAAACAGCCGAGCAGTGGTATACTGTTTCCGAACCTTCAGACATCCCCCACACTGCTGTGGGAGGCGTTTAGAAGTGCATTTAAATATAAGGATGCTCAATAAAACTTTAATCAATGAGACATTAAAATGTATTATCAATGACTTTATGCCTCATTCTATGAGTAGAATTCACATGAGGTCAGTAAAAGAAGCTGTTTTAACCACTCAATGATGATTTAAAGTAAATGTTATGTGTTCTTGTTGAATACTGACAGAAAAACGTAAACAAAGTAGTAGATGGAGCTTCAGGTCACACCTACCGATGATGTGGACCAATGACAGGAAGAAGGTGTTTAGCAACTAAAAGTTTGCCCAGACGAGAGGTTACAAACCACTGAAATTAACCCAAAAAGCTTTTTTGGCCAGATTTTGTTCTAAATGATGTCATTCCCATTCGTTCTTCGATTTCGTATATGAAGTATATCTGGGCCTTTACGGTGTTCATTGAAAGTAAAATTTCTCCTTGGATGTTTAAGTTAGCTGAAACACAGTAGGTGATTTGCTTAATCAGCTTGCATATTTTTTATTGTGGTTGTGCAAGAAAAACACATCACATATCTTTGAAACAGAAATATACTTACCTCCTCAGAAAAAACTTGTCAGAGGCAAAAATGGGGTTAGTATTTTAAACTTTCATTATAAACCAAAGCATGTTGTCACATCACTGCATTAAAATCTTTGAACTAATCATTTGGTAAGGACATGGTTGAAACATTTGTATACACTCGACACCAAGAAAAAACAAATTAAGTAAATGGTCACTTTTCACAGGAAATATGGAAAGAAACATTTTACTTGGACATTTGGACTAATCAAGAATCTGAAGCATGTACATTTGTAAATTATCATAAAAAATGATTTTATCTATTTTATTTTTAGTACACCATCTATTCCCAACAGTCTAAAGTGTACAAAAATGCTAAATGAAAAATATAAATAATTAATCATGAGACAGACTGCATGAAATGTCATTATAGACTTTTCCCAACTCAAAAAGAATTTGTCAGAGACACAGTTCACCTCATTGTCATGTTAGTGACATTCTCATTGTCAATGATGTCAATGATGTGTTGAAATGGGCCACACAAAAAACTGATTATACATTTTCAAATGACAAACTTCAATTAGCTCATCGTTTAACAAATGATGTCTCTAAACATTTGTTGTTCACCAGTATTGAATTACACAGTGGATGAAAAGTATTGATTTGAATGAGAAAAGATTAGCGGATGTGGCCATACCTTCCTTCACAGAAGAGAATCATTACAAACATAATTCTCCTCCAGACAAAACACAAATGATGGGAGGCGTCCCAGACGAATACAAGAAATCAAAACCACTGACAGAATTCCCTACATTTCCACCATCACCCCTCTTCCCTGTTGTTTACCCCTTCTAGCACTCTTTGGATGTGGTGGCTTTATAAATTTTGCACAGAAGCCTCTCTTTGACTTTAAAAGGCTAAAGCCCTTCTCTGCAGCTCTTGCTCTGATCGAGCTTTGAGAACCCTAGCCCATACCCCCCATTAGGCTGCTATTCTCTGCTCAAAGCCTCAGCAAGAAGTACAGCACCAAACTACATCCATATTTATAGAAAATGTCTATTGAGGAATCCAAAACAACCAGCCAAAATTTTAAGAATTCTGTTTTGAGGGCGTCTGTCTTGCTGGTAGGATGTCATGCTTCTTTGAGGACACGATGCATGAAGTATTTAAAAGGAACAACATTGCTATCAAGCAATCAGATTTGAGGTTTACGTTTAGGGCTGGGGTTGGGGTTGGGGCATCAAAAATATTTACCTCTGATTTTAGGGGTATTAAATAATTACGATTAGGACTAATTTAGTGTTAGAGTCATGACGATACAGTTTGACCCTTTACTTCATCCTTCACTTTGGGGGCAATATGGATAATTTGAGTTTAAAGCTCACCCTAGCACCCCCCTAGTTTCGGCCCTCTTCTACATCATCATCAGAGCACTGAGCAATGGAACAAATATTCCACATACAACTTATATATGGTTAGTACTTTGTTCAACAAAAGAGATTGATCCAGGAACACATCCTACTTGGCAAAATCACGATCACCATGAAAGTAGTTATCAGATTACTTCCCAAGCAAATTATTTTTGAAGTGAGTTTTTAAGTTGGGAAGAAGGTAAAACAGTGGAATACTTTTGGTACATTTAGCTGCCATTTTCACTAGAAATGGCCATTAATTTAATCAGATAAAATTATTCTACAGAATTGTTGACACATCACAGGATTTTATGCTGCACAATTGTTACTAATTCTTTTGAGATATTATTATTCTTTGTTAAATTGAATAAAAAAATATAATAATAATAATAATAATAATAATAACAGCCACAGAAATAACTATTGTTGAGTAGAGCTTGGAAGATATGGTACTATGATTTAGTTTGCCAAACGATGAGACGTCTTTAAGAATCCAAAGTCTGCCTGTAGATTTTAATAACATCAAAGGGCATTCTCCTAGCCAAGTTAACATGATAGTCCACTCGGTCCTTCTGCTGATATCACCAACCTATACTAGCAAAGCATTTGGAGTTTTATATTGGTGTGATTTATGTGGACTTGCGGCACATTAATGATGCTAGCAAGACTTGCCCTTCATTCATATTTATTAACAACTGTGAGGAGGGAGAGAGGTAGGGTGAGCAGAGGAGGGTGGGGGTAGATTAGTGATGGGAAGTCTGATTCATTTCTGTGAACCGTTCTTTTGGACAGTTCGTTTCCATGAACCAGTTTTTACGTCATGTTTTTACAGTACGTCATCATGTAATTATGTCTCTAGCACGTAATTCTAACATCTCGGAGTCATGGTTTTCACGTTTTTTAACATTTAAAGCCATATGTGAACGCAAACTGCTGATTATTACTTTTTATACAATTAAGTTATAATAATAACAGTGTTTATTGTCATCAGCGTATCATTCTGTGATCATGCATGTCGAATACGACTGATATTGATTACATCTTGCATAAGTTTACTACATTACAGTTTTGCACCTAAAGCAACCAATACAGACACTGATGCACAAATGCAGATATGTTCTATGTGTCTTAAATTTTATTTAATTAAACTAGTCATAAGAATATTTCCAGTATGTTTTGTTAGTTATTATAGAAACTTATATTTCGCCCCAGGCTCGTTGATGTCCTCGGTACACGCATGCTCATAGTATCAGCAGCTCACTCATCAGACTCCCCGGTAATCCTCTGCAAACTTCTAAAGTTACTGGCTCTTTCGGTTCTTTATTAGTCGGACTCGACCGCAGAGATGACTTTCGATTCTGCCTTTAGGTTTGATTCCTTCATTTCAAATGGGTTCTTTGGTTCAATAACCGGTCTAGTAACTCGTAAGAGCTGCCTGCCTGTATTAGTAACATCATCGAGTAAAAATGCCTAAGCTATTTAAGTCTTAAGACCTTCATTTGCAAACATTTTGCTAAAGTAACATTAAGATTGCCATTACCATCTCAACACATAGCAAGTCCTCGGTAATCCTCAGCAAATTCGACAGTCAGTGGAACTGTCCCATTCAGTTCTTTTTGAGTCGGACAGTTTGACGTGCTGCGTAGCCAGTACATTTACTTTAGCAGTGTGTCATGCGTCATCATCCTGGAACTAAAGTTTGATTCAGTGGGCTCAACTGGTTACTTGCTGAGAATCAGCTCAAAAGAATGATTAGTTCAAGAATCAGACATTAATAATGTAGATTCTGCCAAAACTCTTGCAGGCTCAATCCTGAAGAGCAACAGTGCCAGTTTTCCAGTGCACAACCAGGTGACCACATGTACTGTTAGATTGCACAAGTGTCAAACTCTCCAGACCTCTGAAGAGACAAAGGAGGTGTAACAACAACACTAATTATTGTGACAATGAAACATCAACAGTATAATCTGATTGTTTGTCATTTCACTACTTTACAACTGATTTTGAGCTGATATGACTAATCACGTGGTCTATGCATTATAAAACATACTGACTATAAACCTCAGTAAGGGTGGACACCAAATTAGAAGCCAAAACGAGACTGTGTGGTGTAGTCAAATCAATGTGTTTTACTGTTCTTTACCTGGTTGTTCAGTTATCCAGGCAACAACATATTGAAAATATCTCTTTACAAAAATTCCCACTGAAGAAAAAACTCATGGGTTGTGAAAATGAGATTATAGGATTTAAAAAACAGCATGAGATGTTGGTAATACTTTAAATGGATGTTCGTCAAGGGTTTATAAAGGTTAATTAACAACTAATAAGTCATTTACAAATGCACTGTAAATCATTTAAAAGCTGTTAGATCAACATAACAAAAAGGGCAATATTCATGCAATAATTGCCAAATAGTGAGCATTTTATCTTATGTGTTGTAAATGCTTAGTAAATACTTATTAATACTTGCACTAATCAAACATAAAATGCTTTTTGATTCATGATTCATGCCACAATCCAGCAATCCACTATTATAGTGAGATTAAATGGAAGGATATGTCATATTGCTAAAGTCTGTTTTGTGTTTACAATGATTGTTGTGATGTCTTGACTCTTCCTTTTTCATGTTGATGTCAAAAGAATGGTGCTACTCAGAGTGGTGTTCCAACTCACCTAATCCTTGTTACATAAAGTCTTCTACACTTTTCAGGTCTTCATGCTCATTCTCAGCATATAATATAATAAAGCCCGATAACCATTAAACCATACTACACTTTATGTACGTACATAGTTTTTTTTTTTTTTTTAAGTTGACAACTCCCTAATAAATTCCTCATAGGTGTCCACTTTACATTAAGGTACACTTTCATTTGATACTAAAGTGTTAAGTATAAATAATATGTAAGGTAAAATGTCTATATATATGGCAGATATTGCATGAAATTCCATTTTATGCATGTTGTTATTTTAATTAAAATTAATTATTTGAACCTTTAAATGAACCTGTATAAACCTTGAACAAAGGGAACATCAATGTAAAGTGTTACCGAGATTTTGAATGGACTCCCATCTTTCACAGCTTCACTTTCTTTCAAGTCAAATTAAATTTAAGAGTATATTAATTTTGCCTTAAAATCAGAATGATCATATTTATGGGATGAGTGTTCATGAACGCCAACACACTGTTGTATTTACCAAAGGGAAACTCTGGATTTTCATTGAGTCTGGGGCATGCAAGTGAGAGAATCATGTAAAAAAAAAAAAATAACACTGGCCATAATTTTAATTGTGAATGTTTAATGTACAATTTTGTTTGTACACATTTTGTGTGCTGTTCATGAAAAAATAGTGACAATTCACTCTGGATAAATTAGATAATTAGCTGGCCATAGGCTTGCATGCTCTTTATGATGTTGCACTACTGCAAACAAACAAACAAACAAACAAAGATTCATGTCTTTATGTCTGGACAAAATTCCCCCAACTCATTATTTTATTCTGACCAAAATTACTTAAACACAAATCACACTGTAGTTACGATTTCTTAACTCATAGGCACTTCCCAATAGGTCTTGCAGGCATATAAGTTTTATTTCAAAAGTATATTTATGTTCCAAAAGTCTGGTTCTACTTAAATTAGGGTAAAAAGCCTGTTTCCCCATTGACGGCCTTTTGAAACCATGCATTCTGAGTGATCAGTCACAAGGTATTTACTGCTAAAAAGAAATATTTCCAGAGCCAAATGCCTATTATGCAAATATGGCAGCCTCCAGGTTGCATATTTCCATGGCTGCATGCACCAACTGAGTTACTGCAACTGAGAGAAATAGGAATGCTAATGGATACCTTTCTCCATATATACAGTATATAAGGTCTCCTCAAATCTGATTGATTTAGAAAATGCATTGTTTTTGGAAGCTGGAAATCAACAACACTATGAATAAGTAACAGGTAGAACGACTTGTTAGTTTGGTATTATAATAGCAATTTTTGACAGTTCGTAACAGGTTTGTTTTTATCTGATAGCATAGCTTCTAAGAATAAAACTAACATAAATGTAGTAAACATACAGTAAAATTAATGAAAAAGTTAAATTAAAAAAGTTAAAGAAAGTAAATCCCAGTAGATCCTGTAAATACAAACTCCCATGAATCTTTCTGTACCCCTTACAATGTCACTTTCCTGGCCTGGTTCAGTATCATCTATTTCAATAAAGGAAGCATCAAGATCTCACTTCTTATTAACCATCATGCCCTGATCAATGAGCTGTAGTACTTAAACAGCTGACACCTAATTAAAGGGGCAGTATGTGTGTGTTTTCAGCCGTAACAGCAGTCAGGTATCTAACGGTAATTAAACCTTGGAAGATATGTCTGCCCAGAGCCCAGCGAGGTGGGAGGTAAACTAGGCAGCACAAAATGAATGGGTTGGTTGTCTCGAGAGCCAGGGTCTAATTTGCTCCACCAGACAAATCAATAGAACAATTTCATCTCATACACTTGAGGAACAATGAACACACACAAAAAATAATAATAATAATATAATATAACAAGCACATCTTTGGGGAGGAGGCTGGGTTACATCTATTTCTGAAGCCCAATTTGGGAAAACATCCTTGCCCATTTTTTATTTTATTTTTTTCTCAACAAGTCTTTTAATTCATTCTCTATGTGTTTGATGGGTGGAGGACTGAAGCCAAGGACACACTCCTGTTGCTGGACATGGATAATCACCGAGTGCAGCCATATTCTCAAACTGGCAAGCTCCCATCTGATTGGCTTTATGCAATTTCTGGGAATAAGGGTGCACAAGTTTTTATCAGTCTGCCAGAAAGTGTCATGTTTATAAGATACATTTGTAGGAAATACAGCGGTTGGTGGATTTCCAAAATGTAGGATGGCAAGGGAAGACTCATTCCCAAAGCATCGTTAGCCAACTATGGTTGCACGTTCCATTGTTACCAACATAGTTCATAGATTTGGTGTTACCCTAAACTGTGTTGCTGGACATGGATAATCACACAGTGCATCCAAAAAAAAAACTCCAATCTGATTGGCTTTATGCAATTTGTGGGAATCAGAGTTCACAAGTTGTTATCAGTCTGCCAGGAAGCTTCATGTTTATAAGCTCTCATATTGCTATAATGAGTAGTTCCAAGGAAAAAGTATATGCTAGGGGTTGCATAGACTAGTAAACTGGTGGACTATAACTAATGTTGTCAATACTGTCAGCCTGAAGACAACTTGTCGCTTTCCATGTAATTTACAAAATGTATCTTTAGGAAATACAACGGGTGGCGAATTTCTGAAATGTAGGATGGCAAGGAAAGACTCATTCAGGGATGCATTTCCAAAAAGCATTGTTTGCCAACTATGGTCGCAAGTTCCATTGTTACCAACATAGTTCATAGATTTGGTGTTTCCTGAAACCATAGTTCCAATGAACATTCGCAAACTGCATTGCAAAGTTGTGTGGTTGGATCTACAACTAACCTGTGGTTAGAAGAATAGTTCCTTATTAGTTTGCTGTGTGGACATCATTTGACATCACTGAGGCTTCTATATCTTTCATTCCATATATATCTTTAATTCTGTCAAGACTTTGACCATGTTTACATACATTTAAGAAAACGATTTATTCTGGGGTTTTGCAGAAAGTGATGAAGTGAAGGAGGAGGGTGGGGCTGGGCCGTGAGGACACACAGCTGGCCCTGAATCATGCTAATCAGTCAGTTCGAGAGAGAGAGACGCATGCGGCCACATTGCATGTGTGTCCTTATGTTTATGTTTGTTTAATGTTGAGTTTCTGATTAAACTTTACATTGACTGTTCAGCTGGTCCCCGCCTCCTCCTTGCCCGTCCTTTAACTGTTACAGTGGTGCCGAAACCCGGGAGGGAGGAGGGATGTCCTCGCCCCTGCCTTAGCCGATGGAGCAGCCGCGGCCATCTGCCTGGGGATGCAGGGGTCCCTGCCAGCTGCCAAGAGCCGGAGGAACTGCTGCCATCTGCCAAAGAAGGCGAGGAGCGGTTCCATCCGCCAGTGGCCGGAGGACTTGCTGCCATCCACCGGAGGAGGAGCGAGCTGTCACCCACCAGAGGGCAGAGGAGCGGTTGAGGACCGGGCGACAGCATGTCCGGGAACCGGTGAGCAAGTTTTTCTCTCTCTCTCCTCTCTCTCTCTCTCTGTCACTCTGCCTCACTCTTTCCTTCTCCCCTTTCCCTCCACTTGTCTCTCCCAGAGCTCCAGAAAGGCAGGAAAGACCTGCTGGCAGGCACGGCCGGAAGCGCAACTCCCCCCCTCTAGGAAGGAAGGGGAGTGCGTCGTGCCGGTTCCCCAGCCTGAGTCGGGTGATGGAGGAGTGTGACGAGGAGGAGATGTGTCTGTTCGTTTATATTTTATGTTGTTTTAAATTAATTTATATAATTAAATCTTTATGTTGACTGTTCAGCCGGTTCCTGCCTCCTCCTTGCCCGTCCTTATACTGTGTTCTGATTTCATTTAAGGGATTGAAGGCTGGTAAGATAAAATGCTTTACAACACACGGTTTCTGTTGGAAAGCACGGCTTTTATGTGTTTATGTTAACACATGAGTAGCGTATTTTTGAAGAGTGCGCATGTGTAATGACTTATCTATAGACATGAGTTAAGTGTAGGTAAGACCTTTATTTACAAAACTTAAAGCATGCTTAGAAGCCAAGGAAATGCAACCAAACAGCAACAATGTTACTCAAAGACTGGATTCAACAAAGGGGTTTATAAACAACATACCACTAATAATAAACAGATGTGTAAAATGAAGGAACCAATCGATGAAGGGTGTGAGAGTTCATATCAGTTAAGTCCAGGTGAAACCACTAATTGGTTGGTAAATGGCCAACAAGTTAATGGGTCCATGATTAGTAATCAGGTGAAATGATTTTGTTTAAGCAGCAGCTACTGATGATGTTGCTGGGGTTGTTACAGCATGTGCATATTCTCATGTGGGTTAGGGGAACACCGAATTCTAATGTAGAGGAAAATCCCACTATTGCAGCACAATGTACCTTTTGCAATACAAAGTGAATGCCAATTTTTGTCTTCAGCAGCTTTCTCGCTTTAAACGGCTTTCTGGTGTTTGTGTAAATTAGCTATTATTATTTAATATTTCCAGAAGGTATTACTTCAGCCCCTGAGTAACTGTCATTAACGACAGCTCAACCAACATTGTTCGAATGATGGATGTGCAAAATAGTTACTATGGTCGTGACTAACTAGTTCATTTCTACAACGATGCATTGTACTATTGAGGTTATGCAGTTAGTTACATCGTTGTACGAGAAACACACCCCAGGAAAGCTCTATCTCAGGGGTCAGGAACCTATGGCTCGTGAGCCACAAGTGGTTATTTGTTAAAAATCAAGTGGCTCTCCGAGTGTCTCACCATTCACCAGCACATGATCGTTTAACGTTTTCTAGAGATAATTTTCCTGCAGAAAGTATGAGTGCGATTGCAAAGCTTGAAGTCAATAACACATATTTTATTTCCTTTCTCCCGAATTTGTCGAACAGCCTACTCCTGGTGAACAAGGTTTGAAATGAACACCTGCCAAATGCAGATTTTTTATGTGGAGTATTTTGCTGATGTACCAGCTACTGTGGAAGGTGTCCTGTAAGACTTCTTGGAGTGATATATTACAAGAAATTAGACACAAAGATGCGCATTTGACGAAACGTGATTATTTATTATAATTATCTTTACATTTATATTTGTCTTTAGTTCTTAATTTGTAGGCTATTAGTAATTTTTCACCAGGTGTCATTGACGGATGCTTGCGCGTTGGCAAATGGGGCCATTGAAGAAAGCAATGTTTGGATTTGGGGAGGTTGTTATATATAAGATTTTTTAATCACTTTGTTATTTTAATTGCTTTTTTCATTTTGTTTAAAGTGCAATTTGAATTTAGAAATAGAAAGCTTTTCGTGTTTTAATAAATTAATTTAATTTCTAAAGCAAAATCAATAAAGCAAAAATATTTACCGACCCTTGGCAGGGGGGTTGACCATATAATTGGATATCGCAATATTTTAAAGGTGATTATTGTTAAAATATTTTTTATATATCGCCGAGCCCAAAAAGGAAGTTAAATTTTTCATGAACAATTATAAAATGAAGTCATTTTATGGAGACCCGCACAAACACGTGTACTCAATTCCATATTGCAACGTTACCTATTAATTTTTGCGTATTTGTTCGTTTTTATTTTTATTTTATTGAAAAACGTTGTTTTTGAAAATAGTAAATTATTCGTTTGTGCTATGGCTCTTTCGAAAAAATGCATCAACCAAAAATTAAAAAATTGGCTCCTTAACGAAAAAAGGTTCCCGACCCCTGCTCTACCTGATTTGTTAGGGTTAGGTTTAGGGATTGCATTATAGTTTCTCTGACCAATCAGGTAGTGCTTTCCTGATGACTGAAACGTCTAATCAGTTATCACTTTACTCATGAAGATACATTTACTCTTGCCCATCCATCCTATGTTTCGGAAACTTGCCAGTTGGTGTTGAGGACAAAAAGCTCTGCACTGAAAGAGTGAAGTGGCACAAATGTACTTTGATTGAGATGACACATATGCTACAGTAACCTCCAATATATGCAAGGTGGACTTAAAATATAACCGAAAAACTAGTGATATTCAAATATGGCACGTGCTTGCACTGAGCAGTGATTTTCAACATGATCAGTACAACTTTGTGTGTTTGGACATCTGACCTTGTTGCATTTCACTCCTTGAAGAATGCAATTTAATGATAGTTAGAAAAGCGCTTCAAGTTGGAGGACAATAACATGATGGAATGAATATCCATCCTGCACTCTAAATCCTCTGTCTGCCCATAATCATCTGTACAATCGGCTGCAAGAAAAGGGGGAACAGCTACAGGTAGTCCAGGCTACTCTGAAATGACGTTAGGGGGGATGACATCAAGACTAGTCAAATTCGACTCAACTAATGGGCTCGACTAGTCGACTATTAAAAATCAGTAGTCATGCTGGATTTGTCAGTGTTTGCGAGGTTTATAGCACTGAGTCTTTGAAAGATACTCAACTTGGTAATTTCTAGCAACAAGATGTACTGGAGCACACGTACATATTTGGCTTCGCTCTCAGGGTTATATCCATTTTCAGATTTATCTCTAAGGGTAAAAAAAAAAAAAAAAAACTGTGGCTGGCGATTTGACATGATGATCAGCCGCTTTTTGTCTAGTGGGCGGTTCTTGGCCATATAAAGCTCCAAAGTTTAGTGACGTTTAATTATAGACTTCAGGCCAATAATCAAAACTCTGGCAACATAAGACAACCCTGCTGAAAAGGTCCAGCATAGCTGCTGAAGCAGCATTGCTTGTTGAGTTTAACAGCATGTTGCTTACCAGTAAAAAAAAAAAAAAGCATGGTCTTTCTGATGAAGCTGATTGAATAACGGAGGCTTGCTAGTTAAGAAGCCTGGTATGGACACCAGCATACCAGCATCCCATACTCAAGACAAGCAGTCAAAACATCAATAGGGCATACACATACCCTGACTTGACTTTCCACAGCAAGTTGTAATTCATTGTCTGTCCTCCTCAGTTTCATGTCAAATGTGTTGACTACCTTATATTCACAGATGTCTCCAGCTGTCAGTGTGACTTCCACCGATTTCAGCAGTTCTGTACCTGATCTGTGCTACTGGGTGAGGAGTTTTACAAATGAGCCCTTGTTTATCCTGATCAGCATCTGTGGCTACAGTAAAACAGAATTTCACATCATGCAGCAATGCTGCAGTCAGCGTCATGAAAGAGCATTTATTAAATCTGTTGCTATGATTTTCAGCAGCCTTGGGGATTTTCATACTTTTCTTCTCATCAAGTAACCCGTAAAGCACAATAATTAGCTATCCAGTATGTTATGAGTTTCTTCAGAGCTTTTGATATTCAAGACACAAAAAGAGCAGCTGAAGACCCATGCAAAACTCTCACTGTACTATAAAAGGTCAAATGAAGTGTTTCACTCACTACTTTATAGGAGAATAAAATGTTCTAGACAGATCAAACATAAAACCATATAATTGGACTATATATAGCACCAATATTGCTGTATAATCTAAAAAGGTACACTCTTAAGGAAAATGGTTCTAAATAGTACCAAATAAGTGTTGTTCGACTTGTAACAATAGCAAAAAAAAATTTGGTGCTAAATAGAACCCTTTTTAAAGGTTCCATAAAGAACCTTCCTTTGAAAGTGAATAGTGCTATAAAGAACCTTCCCTATCTGTCACTCACTCAAAATTGTGTTGATGTAGTGACACTAGGGGTCACTCTTGGGAGCCTGAAACACCTCTGGTCTTTGATAAAAGGCCAATGAAAATTGGCGAGTGGTATTTGCATACCACTCCCCCGAACATACGGGTATAAAAGGAGCTGGTATGAAACCACTCATTCAGGTTTAGATTTTCTCTTCGGAGCCGAACGGTCGATGCTCACTGAGCTGAATTCCCACGGCTGTTCATTCACCTCTGCTGGATCTGACGGCGCATTTCAGAGGCTTATCCCCCCTCTGCACTGGTGCACTGCAGAGAACGCCCCTGGGCGCTTCGGCAGAAATAAAAGTGTATATTCTAAAAAAAGTGTATCTATTTCGTATCTAAAGAGTATTTATATTCTCTAAAAGAGCGGCACACACAGAACGTCTTTTTAAAGATGCGTCTTTTTAAAGATACCTTTCCGTTTGTGTGTTATTCGTTATCTCTCGCCTTCTGACGGTCAAGATCGCTGTCTTTCATGTCTGAGCGCTACCCACACGGAGACAGCGTTCGTGGATGGATCATGTACTCATTGCGAGAACATGACCACGGCAATGTGGTGGTCGCGGCTTGCCTTTGTAAGAAAGCAAGCCACCACAGCGGCTCCCCGCCTCGGTCCTTCTACCTACGGGTATGAGGCCAGCGCGGCTAGCACTGGGGGCGAATTGGGGACCCCAATGGGACCACCACTGCCGGGTATCCCCCCACGGACCTCCCATTCCCCAGCACACTTGTCTGCCCCGATTGGGCATCCGGATGAGTCCGCCGGCTCGTCTCACTGCGAGTTCGATCTCTTGTTCGGAGTCCGCGAACGTGATGAGTTCTCGAGCGCAGCATCGGAGAGTGGGCTCGTCCAGTTGGACGTGGAAGCCTCAGCTGGGCTACCCCCCTCGGGTACGGTAGCCCAGTCACAGGCTGACGCGGAGATGACGGACATGCTTTCCCGGAAAGCCGCGAGCATCAGGCTAGAGTGGAAACCTCCGCTCTTCCCTGAACCCTCGTGGCTCGATGATTGGTTCCTGGGCTCAAGCCGCTCACAGCCACGCCCCTCCCCAGTTCCTTTCTTCCCGGAAGTGCACGAGGAGCTGACAAGGTTGTGGAAGGCACCTTTTACTGCCCGGTCCCGATCTTTCAGCTCCCCCGCCCTCACTACCCTCGATGGTGGGGCGGCCAAAGGCTATTCGGCGATCCCCCCGGTGGATAAGGCGCTCGCGGTGCACCTATGCCTGCAGAGGGCTGCCACCTGGCGTGGGCACCCAAAGCTCCCATCCAAGGCCTGTTGGTTTACATCGTCCCTGACGGCCAAAGCCTATGGTGCCACAGGACAAGCTGCCTCCACCCTGCATGCCATGGCTCTCCTGCAAGTCCACCAAGCCAAGGCGCTAAAGGAACTGCATGAGGGTAGTTACGATCCTGGATTGATGCAGAAGCTGCACTTAGTGACCGACCTCGCCCTCCGGGTGATGAAGCTCATGGCGCGGTCTCTCGGGCGGGCGATGTCCACCTTGGTGGTCCAGGAGCGCCACCTTTGGCTCAACCTGGTTGAGATGTGAGAGGCCGACAAGGCTCAGTTCCTTGGCGCCCCCATTTCCCAGGTTGGCCTGTTCGGCGACACCGTCGAGGACTTTGCCCAGCAGTTTTCGGCGGTGAAGCAGCAGATGAAGGCTATCCGGCACATCCTGCCCTAGCGCAGCTCAAGATCCCGCACCCCGTCTGCTTGTCCCCCGCCCTCACTACCCTCGATGGTGGGGCGGCCAAGGGCTATTTGGCGATCCCCCCGGTGGATAAGACGCTCGCGGTTCACCTATGCCCGCAGAGCTCTGCCACCTGGCACGGGCGCCCAAAGCTCCCGTCCAAGGCCTGTTGGTTTACATCATCCCTGATGGCCAAAGCCTACGGTGCCGCTGGACAAGCCGCCTCCACCCTGCACGCCGTGGCTCTCCTGCAAGTAATTAATAATTATAATAATTTTCTTTATTTATCACACATTATACATTTGCACATATACGGTGAAATTATTCTTTTTCACATATCCCAGCTAGGCTGGGGTCAGAGTGCAGGGTCAGCCATGATACGGCGCCCCTGGAGCAGATAGGGTTAAGGGCCTTGCTCAAGGGCCCAACAGTGGCATCTTGGTGGTGCTGGGGCTTGAACCCCCGACCTTCTGATCAGTAACCCAGAGCCTTAACCGCTGAGCTACCACTGCCCTAACCAAGTCCACCAAGCAAAGGCACTAAAGGAACTGCACAAGGATAGTTACGCCCCTGGATTGATGCAGGAGCTGCACTCGGCGACGAAGGTAATGGCGCGGTCTCTCGGGTGGGCGATGTCCACCTTGGTGGTCCAGGAGCACCACCTTTGGCTCAACCTGGTCGAGATGTGAGAGGCCTTTGCCCAGCAGTTCTCGGCGGTGAAGCAGCAGACGGAGGCTATCCGGCACATCCTGCCCCGGCGCAGCTCAAGATCCCACACCCCGTCTGCTTGTCACCAAGGGCAACCCCCTGCGGTGACTGCACCGGCTCCGCCGCAGCCCACCCCTGCAGCACGGCACATGGAGCCCAGCGCAGGAAGCAGATGCCACCCGTCTCATGGCCGGCCGCCAAGAACCCACGAAAACCCAGGTGACCCAGGGACAACGAAACTCACTGCTCTGGAGCTAGTAAGCAGACCACTCCATCCCCCGGTGGAGGGCTGGGAGGAGAATCTTTTGTTACCTTTTCATTTAATTTCGCCTCATGCCCAAGTGGCTGCGGTACACAAGAGTTCAGCAAAAGAGCGGTTTCCTTGTTCCCTGGGTCACATACCCAGTGTGCACGGCTGTCATCACGACCACCGTCCACCATTCCATTTTTGCACGTTTAGCACTCCAGTAGCAGTCTCCCCACCCCTGCGCGTCCAGCTGTGGCACAAATCCGCCCCCGATGTGATGGTCTCCACGGGTCACGAGGGCAGGCCTCTTCCTCCCCGTCCCAGGCTGTTCGATGTCCCTGAACTCAGCATGGCCACGACACGGCATGGCACCTCAGGCTACACCCCGCCGCGAGGCCCCACCCGCCGGTTTTGATTGTCCCGTTGGTCCCCCTTGCCCGGAGATTGGAAGCGTGGCTTGCGCTTTCCAGCCCGTTGCGATGGCTGTTCCGGACCATCCGTCTCGGCTACGCGATTCAGTTCGCCAGGCATCCGACCAGGTTCAGTGGCGTCCACTTCACCTCGGTGAAGGGCGAGAATGCCGCTACCTTGTTCGTGGAAGTCGCTACCCTCCTACAGAAGGGTGTGATAGAGCCTGTCCCTCCAGCCGAGACTTCATTGTACCGAAGAAAGGCGGTGGGTTGTGGCCAATCTTGGACCTGCGAGTACTATACCAGGCTTTACACAGACTCCTGTTCAAGATGCTGACGCAAAAACGCAAGATTGGCTCATGGCGGTAGACCTGAAGGACGCGTACTTCCACGTCTCAATTCTACCTCGACACAGACCCTTCCTGCGGTTTGCATTCAAGGGTCGGGCGTATCAGTACAAGGTCCTCCCTTTCGGCCTGTCCTTGTCCCCACGCGTCTTCACGAAGGTCGCAGAGGCAGCCCTTGCCCTGTTAAGGGAAGTGGGCATTCACATCCTTAACTACCTCGACGATTGGCTATTCCTAGCTCACTCTAAGGATGTGTTGTGTGTTCACACAGGGACCTGGTGCTCTCGCACCTCAGCCGACTAGGTCTTCAGGTCAACTGGGGAAAGAGCAAGCTCCTCCCGGTTCAGAGCATCTCTTTTCTCGGCTTGGAGTTGGACTCTGTCTCGATGAAGGCGTGCCTCACGAACGAGTGCGCACAGTCGGTGCTGACCTGTTTGAAGGCATTCAGACAAAAGACAGCAGTTCCACTGTAACTGTTTCAGAGGCTCCTGGGGCATATGGAATCCTCAGCGGTGGCCACTCCGCTCGGGTTGATGCATATGAGACCGCTTCAGCACTGGCTTCAGACTCGAGTCCCAAGATGGGCATGGCACCACGGGACACATCGCGTGGCCATCACACCGGTCTGTTACCGCCTCATCAGCCCTTGGACCGACCTCACATTTCTATGGACAGGCATTCCCCTAGAGCAGGTCTCCAGGTGCATCGTGGTTACGACAGGCGCCTCCAAAATGGGTTGAGGTGCTGTATGCAATGGGCATGCAGCCGCCGGCTCCTGGACGGGCCCATGGCTGCGTTGGCACATCAACTGCCTCAAGTTGTTGGCAATTCTGCTCGCCCTGCGGAGGTTTCGGCTCTGGTACGCCCTGACCGAGACACCTCTCAGTATAGATGCGCTGGCACACAGCTGGCCCCCTGGACTACGCAAATATGTGTTTCCCCCAGTGAGTCTACTTGCACAGACCCTGTGCAAGGTCAGCGAGGACGAGGAGCAGGTTGTCCTGGTAGCACTCTACTGGCCCACCCAGATGTGGTTCTCGGACCTCACGTTCCTCGCGACAGCCACCCCCCTGGTGAATTCCCCTGAGGAAGGACCTTCTTTCTCAGGGGCGGGGCACCATCTGGCACCTGCGACCAGACCTCTGGAATCTCCATGTCTGGTCCCTGGATGGAATGCGGTGGTAGACATGATCACTCAGGCTAAGGCCCCTTCTATGTCTTGAATTGGGTCTGTTCTCTAAGTGGTGTTCTTCCCGACGCGAATGCCCCCAGAGATGCGCAGTCGGATCGGTGCTTTCCTTCCTGCAGGAGAGATTGGAAGGGTGGCTGTCCCCCTCCACCTTGAAGGTGTATGTAGCCGCTATAGTGGCACACCACGACACAGTGGACGGTAAGTCCTTAGGGAAGCACGACCTGATCAACAGTCTCCTGAGAGGCGCTAGGAGGTTGAATCCCTCCAGACCGCGTCTCATCCCCTCATGGGACCTCTCTGTAGTCCTTCGGTGTCTACGGGGAGCCCCCTTCGATCCCCTGGAGTCAGCTGAGCTTAAGGCACTCTCTTTGAAGACTACCCTCCTGACTGCGCTCACTTCCATCAAGAGGGTAGGAGACCTGCAAGCGTTCTCTGTCAGTGAAACATGCCTAGAGTTCAGTCTGGGCTACTCTCATGTGATCCTGAGACCCCGACCAGGCTATGTGCCCAAGGTTCCCACAACCCCTTTTAGGGATCAGGTGGTGAACCTGCAAGCGC